>NC_063242.1:1805625-2106562 GCF_020740725.1 Corvus hawaiiensis
GACACCATATTGTCCATCATTATAGTACTTTTTAATACTGTTTTATAGCACTGTAAATTGTATTAATTCTTTATCCTGGAGACACAATATACTGTGCCCCATTACTCAGACATAGCTGCCTATTATTGACAATTATATTTTTTACCTTC
Source organism: Corvus hawaiiensis (assembly GCF_020740725.1). Lineage (NCBI taxonomy): Eukaryota > Metazoa > Chordata > Aves > Passeriformes > Corvidae > Corvus > Corvus hawaiiensis. Next base: position 1,805,775 of record NC_063242.1, read on the forward strand.
TTGGGAAAAAAAATCCCCCTAAATAAAAGGTTTTCTATCTGTTTCAGCATTCTTCCCTCTCCTTCTCTTTCCTTTTTATCCTTTCTCCCATTTTCTGACCCAAACATATATATGTGAAGCTAATAGGCTTTTTTTTTTATTTTTAAGAGCAAAATGAATGAAACTTGGTACAATGTAATCCTGAATCTAGAATCTTGACCCTGTTTTATGAGATCTGAGGCCTCCTTTCAGGTCTGGTTTTCTACTGACTTCTTTGACATGCTTCACTAGACCTAATAGCTCCCTATTACCAGTTACAATTTAGCATCTGAGCCAGGAGCTGGAGGAAAAAGGGAAAAAGGAGTGTAAATTATACGGAGATGCAGTGAACAAAGGTTTTATTTCTCCTGAGCACAACCCTTTGATAGGAAAACGGGGGAGACAAATGTGTTGCTAATTTAATTAAGTAGTATGAGATGGCAGGGTCCACAGATGCCATTTAGGAATGGATTAATCAAGAGCAGGTGATGAAAATGAATAGTCACACATAATGTTAGCATTTTTAACAATCCGACACAGTCTAATGGAATCAAGTGCTATTTAACAACAGGGCTCAGTTTTGCTTGGTAATCCAAATTTATCTACACTTTTGCTGTGCACATTCATGTGGATCAAGAACTCTGTTCCCTCTGATTCCCATTAATTTTCTGGGGCATTTTTAGTCATTTAACGTTTTGTACGACATGTTCATGTCCCCTTTTACTGCACAAACAGAGAAACACTGTGAGGGCTGTGGAAGCATTGCATTCTGTGTGCTGAAAAAGTGTAACATCCAGCAGGTAAAGACTTTTTGACAGCTGAGAGGTCATCGTTACCAGTATAAAACCTTTGTTTTCCTTCATGTACTCCTTTCCAAAAATACCGAAAAGTACCAAAAAATTCTGATCAGCTGCTTCCTTATAGAGTCAAAGGTTGAAAATATTTTTGTTCATAAATTTTGTGACCACCTGCAGCTATTTGACATAGCCCTTCCAATGTGCCTTTATCTTTCCTGGCAATAACTGAAGCATGGAACTCAGTAAAATCTTCAGTCTACCCTCCAGTGAAGGAGTTGCTAGATGAAGATTGAAACCTCTGTCAGACTGAAAGAAAATTTAACTGCGCTATGAAGTCATATTTTCCTAATAAACAGTTTTCAGCTAGAATAAATTTGGTGCATGTAATTTCACTGCTTGCAAAGGATTAGAAGCTACTGCTGGAAATCAAATCTGTGTCCAGTTGTGGGCTTATATCTGTGAACAGGCTGTGGCCAAAACAAATATATCAGCTTTACAAAGCAGTGGGCAAGCAGGTTGTTCCTCTCCTCCTTTGACAGTTTTTGACACAGAGGAGAGTGTGTAGTAAAGTGCTGTGGCATCTGTTTCTCATCCACTTGAGTAGAGAGGGCATAAAGACTCTGCCACCTATGTTAGGGCTCTGAAAGCTTTATAACCTATTACTTCTTTATGTGGTGTCATAAAAGTAAACCAAATCCTGTCCAACATAAGACTGACAGAGCATTCCTAGTTTTCGAAATCTGAGCTCTCTTTACCCTCTTACTGGATGGATTTATTACACTTCAGAGTGCAATTTCATATTAGTTGTTATCAGGTCTAAGGGTAGCTTCTTTATTTCACAGAGAGAGGGAACTACTCCTCTAGGTGCTATGCCTTTTGTTGCATTTACAGAATCTTGCCAAGCTTGTGTTCTAAACCTTATGAAAATCAATTGCAAACAGCCATGTCTCAGTTGCCATCTTTCAATATAACTATTCTCCAGTCCCTGAAGACTCTTTGGAAAAAATACCTCTGTATGCCATAAAAACATTTGTGATTTTAAGTACCTCTGAGTATAAAAAATCCAATACAAGAAATTCAAAGATAAATATGCAGTTCTTTCCAATGAGCATTCCCAGGATGAACTACCTAGTTCTGCTTAATGGTGTTTGGCTCTCGAGTTTTTCAGGTAAAAATTTTATTTTTCAAAATATGCCTGAGAGAGAGAAGAGAATATCACCAGGGAGAAAAAAACTTCACAGAAAAAAGGATCCAAAACACAAGCAACAAAACTCAAAAAACCTTTTGTGTTTATATGAATGTGATTATAGAACAAGAAAACCCCTACCAGGGTTACAATAAATTTCAGGAATTTTGCCACCTGTGAGACTTAAAACCTTGGTAGAAGTGTTGTGAGGCCTTTAGTAGTAGCGTATTGGGGTGGTCATGCCCAGCCGTCTCTTTTCTCCTTACATGCTGGTGCACACACTACAGTCCTCCACTGATTCAAGCTCATTTCTAGGAATAATCTCCTAAACCACTGTTGACCTCTGTTCATATCTTTTTACCCTGTAGTTACTCCTCTAGCATTGTAGGTCGGTGCAGCTGTACTTGCCAGAATCTGTCCACAATATCCTTAAACTTGGGTGTGTTCATAAAGCTGCTGTCACAGTTGAAGAAATTGCCACCTCTTCCTGCTCTCTGTTGAGCCCAGCTGAGACATCACAGGTCACTGAGCAAGTACTCAGAGACTTTCACTTCAGTTCAGTGCCAGAATTTTTACTGAGCTAATCTCTTCTACTTTGCCCTGCCCCAGACCCTGACTAAAGTCACAGATGTGGGGTGGCAATGTCTTAAACAGCTGTAGCTGCTTCGCATTTATGACTGATCTGAGATTAAATGATCATCTAATATTCTTCTTCTCAGAAGAGCAGAAATGAGAAGGACTCAAATGGAGATGTGTGATCAACTGAAGGAAGAGTGTGCTTTCATTCTAGAAAACTTCATCTTGAGTTGGCAGAGTCGAGATTTGTGCAATTATCGAGTTGTGAGTGATGAAGGAGAAGGAATTGCTGTGTGCTTGTCCTTCAGGCTCATGTTGGAGTGGATAAAGAAGCTGCTTTGAATGGGAGGGAGAGGGGAGAGAAGGGATTACCAAAAGTATTTGATTTTTCTCTGTTTCTTGTTCTAATTAGGCTTTCAGATCAACATCCATAAAGCTCATCCATTTTATTTTTTTTTAAGGTTCTCATACTTTCTCAAGTGTGTTCACTTTTACAGATGTGATCTTGTGCATTTCATCCTCCTTTGAAGGCAGGGTTATGTTCTGAGGTATACTTGGGTCTTTTAATTAAAAATTACAGGTAAAATATTTAGAATGCTCTTGAATTATGGAATGTTTTTGTTTTGCAAATGGAAAAGTGTAACCAATAGTCTTACTGCATTTTATATTAAAAACAGTGTTATATCATAATAAAGGAAAAAAGTTAAAAGAATTGCAGTCTGGATTTATGTATATGTGTAAGAAATTAATGCCTTTGGTTAATTTGGGTTGAAACATATATTCGGATTTGGTGTTAAAATTAGTTTTGAGAGTGCTCATCTGGCAACTACAAATATGTTATAGCAAAGTGTTACTAAGCCCCTCTAAAGTTTTTATCTCTTTACTTCCCCCCCCCCCCCCCCCTTTTTTTTTTTTTTCTTTCTGAGCTGGGTGGATGAAAATTAGGTAGAATGTCCAAGCTCAGAAGATAGCAGTTAATGGGTCAAGCTTTGCTGGTGTCCAGGGGAGTACTGCAGGCTCTCTTTAACATCTCTTTTAACATCTCCAGTAATGATGTGGAGGAGATGATGGATGCCAGTCTTACCAAGTGTTCAGGGTGACAACAAGCTGTGAGGACCACTCGCTCTGCTCAGGGACAGGAGTCCCATTCAGAGATACCCAGGAAAGCTGGAGAAGGGGCCCTAAAAGGACCTTGTGGAATACAACAGGGACAAATATTAGGCTGTGTGCTGGGGAATAAAATGCCCCTTACAACACTAGAGGTGCCTGAATGCAGGGGCCCAGCTCTATGGACAGGTGCCTAGGGGCCTGATGGACAGCAGGCTGGACAGGAGCCATCACGCCCTGGCAGCACTGACAGTCCACACCATCACTGGCTGTTATCAACAGGGCAATAGACAATAGATGGAGGGAAGTGCTTATGTCTCAAAACTCAGCACTCATTAGATGATGCCTAGAATACTGTATAACTCTTTGGGCTTCCACTGGAAATCAGACAACTGGGAAATACCCACTGAATGCACCTACTTCTGTAAATGTCTTTAAATACTCTGAATGCTGTCTAAAGGATTATTATGACATCTGTGGAAAGTGTAGCAATGTCATTCTTTTGGAATTCTAAATATTTAATTTCTTGCCTTTGTAGTAAATTAGTTGTGCAGCTTTATTGCTGCAACCACATTGGCAAATAACACAGACTCCTGGTCCAAAGTTCTGAAGAGGTGGCAGTCATTCCTGGGGTGTGACCAAGATGGATTTATCAGTTATAATTCCAGGTGAATATTTAAATAGTCAGATAGGACCATCAAAGAGACATTAAAAAGCACTCAGTGTTTATTGCGGTCCTCTTGAATGAATATTCCAGAATGGAGTTGTATTGCAGCAAGAGGCAGTGGGGAAAGAACAGTGGAGTGACCAAAGCTTCCCACCCTCTTTTATACACAAGGCACTGAGGGAAGCAATAGGGATCAAACAGAACACATGGAGTGAGTGAGTGCTGATGCAGGGCAGGGGAAAAAAGGAGACTGGCAATGTTGAAAACAGTATGACAGACTTAGTTTATATTCAACTGAAGATATTTTCAGAAATAAGATCTATCTACTGGAATTGAGTATAAGGTAATCATAAAAATTCAATCAATATATAATCACTCATTCTCCAGAACATATTTATGTTTCTATTTTTGGCTATAACATCTTTTGTACATTTAATATCTTAGCTGATTTCAGGAATTGGTATCTACTGAGTACTGGAATATTCTGACAATGATGCTTGATAATAAGTAAAGCACTGCAGAGCTGAAAGTAGGAGACAAAAGCTACTGTAATACTCCTCAACTGAAAACTTGTTTTCATTAGGTCTATTATAGCTATATTTCCTGAGTAGATACCTAGTCATAAATTTCACTAGTTTTTATTCTTTTTCTCCTGCCAAAGGAAAACACTCTCATGCTACAGCCATCACAGTAGAAGACCTCCCATACATTAAATGGTTTGACCTTGCAGATGTTACAGAATAAAACGAATAAATAAAAAAACCCCAAACAACCTTCCACCCCAAACAACTTTATTCTGCATTGTCAAGAAACCTGATAATCCATATAGATCTAACATTGTGCAAAAACTCCTGGCATTTTGTTGGGAAAGCTTTCTAATCTATATGCTCTGCCTGTGTGATGTGGCCTTTGGCTTACCTGAAACATCCCTGAAAATATGCAGTAGAGACCTTAGTTTCTTCCTGATCAGCATAAGGATAGAAAGAGAAACTGAGAATCCTTTTTTGCTTTAGTTTCTGTTGTCTGTTCTATTACCAGTTCTTTGTCTCTTTAGAGAGAATCTTTAGCATCTGCAGCCCCATGGTGCTGACAGCCCAGTTCAGAGAGCAATGTGGTTGCAATGACTTCACCTGGAGAATATCAACCCAAGGTGTGAGCAGGGAGAGAATAGCCACTCATGGGGCAGAGAAGAAGGAATAGATTGTGGGAATGAATAACAAAGAGAATTAACCTTAAGTCCTCTACGTTCCATACTCATGGTAATTTTGGGACATCTAATGGGAATTACATCTGGGGTGAGATGTTTACCTTGACTTCTTAAGGTGGAAGATATACTACAAATACCAAGCAGCTGAATACTGAGTGACAAACCTGGAATTTCTGGGAGGAGCAGGTATTGCCTTCTTACAAGACAGGACATCAATACAGCTCAAAAGTTTCCACCATTGTTTGAAGAGCATAGTCATTAGATGTAGACACGGTACTCCAGTTCCATTTCTCTAGCATAAAGGTAAAATATTCATTCTTCTCCTTACCTGCTTACAAGAGTCAGACGCACTGTAGTGCACTGAGGGGCTGTTCTCAGCAGAGAGGCTGTTCTGCTGTGCCATGCCACCATGTACTCTGTATCATGTCAGGCTTTATTGATCTGTGTGGATGTATGTTTCTAGATCAGTGGACATCTGCCACAATACTAACAGAGCACTCCATAATTGCCAGTGACGAAAGGACTTACTTCTCCCCTGCAGGGATCTCGAAGAGCAAACCTTGAAGTGGTATCTGTGACAACTTCCAAGGAGCTGATGCTTTTCTCCCTTGCACAGCTATGAAAACAGCTGTTCTAGGTACACACAAGTTCTTCTTGTTGGGTTTATTGTTTGGTTTGTTTGCTTTATTTTGTTTGTTTTTTTTAAACAGCAAATGAATTTTGATTTAAAGTGGAAGTAGGGCACCTCCATGGATGTCCAAAAATTCTGTATGTGCTTAGGTAAAAATCTGTCTACAGCTTCAAGGCACACCCTTTCTCCGAGTTAATTAACAAGTGTATAAAACTTGCTTGAGGCCTGCTAGGAATAAGTAGAGAAGTACAAAAATCTCATTGAGGACTTTTGTCTCATAGCTTTAGCAGTTGGGTAATTATGTAATTGTTGTGTTTCTTTGTTTAGCATGTGCTCTGCGGTCTCATTAATCAGCGCAGCAATACTAAAATGGCCGTGATTTCCACCAGTGCGATAAGACATGTTGGCTGCTACATTCAGAGGGATAAATTGGTTATTTTACAAAGTCTCAAAGGGTGAAGGCTTGGGGGTTTTATTTTAACATTTGTCACATGATCTCGCTGCATGACATCGCAAATCTCCCATCTCTGCTTTGTTGGTCTATATGCATGAATAATTTTCCCAGTGCTTGTTTGTAGCTGAGTGGGAGAAAGAGAGAATTACCGCTGCACAATCTCTTGTTGTCGGTGATCAGCATTCCGATGGTCTGAGCTGGCTTACAACAGTGTAAAGACATCAGTGGCATGTGTTATAATATATTGAGCATTGTACTCCTGAAGAACGCACGAAAGAAAGAACATTGTTCTACTAGGGAGCAATTCATTGGGTTTTTCCCAGAGACTCTTGGGTCAAGTTTTTATAGGCCTATTTGATTTTCAAATTCTTTTTCCCCCTTTTTCCTCTCAGTGAGCCATAGTGTCCAAACTTGTCTACATTTACTTCCCATGTTTTGTGCATGGTAGATGTCCTTTAAAAAGAGTATCTCAAATAAGTCTTTATTCTTGTTTTGTTGGCTCTTATTCTGTGTTTTCATGAACTCTGGCCCTGGCCATGGCAACTGCAAGAAAAATGTTAACATTGATTGACAGGATTAAGAAAGCCTCCATGCCTATCCGCATTTCAAACACTTTGGGAACAATGGTGTTTGGTGTGATTGAATTAATGAGATATCGTGGACTGTCAAAAGAGCACACATACTTTACATAAACCTGATTATCTTTGCATGGCAGAAATGAAAAAAAGGAGGGAACAGAGGTTTGGCTTTCACTCGTACCTCCAAAGGAGCCATCAAAGTGTGTGTGCCCTGGCTCAGAGAGTGATGTGCCCGCTCAACTGGCCTGCCCTCCCTTTCTCTCCACATACTGCCTGGCTCTGCTTAGCATACATCAGCCATGGGCTTTAACAAGTCTATTCAGGCGACTGGGCCCAAAACAACACTCTTTTCACAGCTCAGCACCTCTGTGCTGATTTTTTTTTTCCCTATGGGTCTATTGTTTAACTTGAACTAAGCATACATTTCAACAATTAGACCCAAACTGGCTCCTACCACCCTAGCTTAACCCCAAAGAGTGACATCAGTCATGATACTACATACATTTTGAGAGGTGAGCCACAGCTGGTGCTCACTTTTAGCAATAGAATTACTGGAGAGAGAAGAAAGTTTCATAGGGAACTTCTTCCCACTTAAGTCTTTAAATGATATTTCTATCCTCTGGGAAATGTTCCAGCAGGCATAATAGTTTGGTGAATAAATACAATTCATTGAAGCAGTGCTGCATTTTAGCATAAGTTATTTTTTTTTTCACAAGAGGACATCATGGATTAAGAGGCTCTGAAATGAAATGTAATCCAAAAGCTGAAAGGATTCTACCTACCTGCATACCTGTCTGTCTATCTGTCTACTTACCTGTCTTACGACCCCTCTTATAATTTTACATGGTCCTTATTACCACAGACGAGCATTAGTTACTCAAATACACACAGCAGTGGCTTACTGAAAATTATAAGTTTAATGGAAGTGGCATTTATTTGATGGCATAGTTCGTTACAGCCCTTTCAAACTTTTTCAAGCAGGTAATAAATTTTTATTGAATTAAACTCCTTAATTTAAAAAAACCTAGCTGATTTTTTCATGGTATTCATGGATTGTAAGAATTTTTTTGGTAAAAATATTTTTCTCTCTTTTGTGTGCTAAATACAGATAGAGACAATGTAAAAATGTTATTTATCCAAGAGAATCGGGTCAGCAAGACAAGTCTTATATTATTTCTATTTTGTCTGGAGTAAAGAGATGCTGAGAAAACCTCAAAAAATTGTACATACAAGAGTGTCCAGAGTGTTTTTGCAGACATATGAAGAATGGATGATTGAAATGAAGTTTAAATAGAAAATCAAGCTTTGCTAGTTTACTTACAACATCTCAAACCTCTAGTCCTCCGAAGATCCTCCTGTCACTGCATTACTTCTCACCAGGTAGGAATATGTAGCCTGATGTAAACATGAAATCCAATATTAATTTTTTTTAAGGATCCTTTACTTGCCTATATCATGCTTTCAGTCTTAATGAGTAAGCAAGATATAGTCTTTGTCTCTGTAACTTCAGTGGTTATGGTGCTGAGCTGAAAATGATGAGATTTGGTGGCCAGATAGAGTAATTCTGCCTTTCCCTCTTTATGGACTTCCCTAAAACCTTGCAGCACTCCACAAGCTTTCATGATTCTATGTTGCGATAAATGATTAATTTTCACTAAGGATTTTAAAAAATATTGTAAGCATTAAAAAGTTTAAAAATCACCTGGTGGCACATATTGAGCATTGCTTTGTAAATCATTAAATAATTTATGGCAAAACTCATTTTAACACGTGTGCATATTTTCTGAGGCCATGGATTAGTGACAGGCCTATCATAACAGATTAATGCTTCAGATCAAAGAAAAGGCGGAGAGCACTGCACTGTGAAGTCACAAAACAAAACAAAATATTTCCCCCCAAAGCTTAGCCAGTAGATGTCTCTGTTTCACAAACCCTGCCATGGTGTCAGCTGCCACATCCTTCCAGTTACATCTCCTGCACCATTCTTACTAGGATAAATTTACCTTTACATAAAAATGGCAAGATGAGGATGGTGGTATTTTGAATCCTGTATAAAGTTGTATGAATGGTCAAGACATTTGGAATTCAGTTGTGCACACAATAAGCAGCAGAGATTGAGACAGCTAGTTAATTGGAGATTCTCTAATAACTGATTTGGCATAATCAGACTGCTTTGAACTACATGACAGGGTCATGGGGATACCATCATTTGCCCCTTTTATCAACAGAGTACAACCAGGATTTCCAGGATGTATATGACAATAAGTAGGGATGTTAGTATGGCTTCCCCTCAGGGCTCTACACAATCATCTGCTCCTTCTGAACTCTTCCTCCTCCAGTCCTATGACACACAGTGAAGCAAGGGGAGCTCCAGTCCCCACTGGAGGAGAGTATCTTTCCTTCTCCAGTCTCAAGAACTTATGCCTCCCACAAGGAAAACCTGTGCAAAAAAGATACTGGACAGAGAGATGTCCTTGAGAGAGGGAAGGGAAACTGAGTGATGGCATAACCCTGCAGTTCCTTCTGGCCCTTGAACTACTGCCAACTTGCAGTGCCTTCTGCGGAACACCCTGCTCAGTGCAGCACAGAGCAGCTTCACCTTCCACAGAGTTCACCGGCATCCTTTCTCTTCCAGAAATGGCAGTATTGCCTATTTCTCCTGCTGAGAGTTCTGCCAATGAGATAGGAAACGTTTTCAAGTAGTCCTTTAAATTCAAAGGGCCAGTTGTATGTCTATGAGATCAGCAGCATAAGGGAGCTTGAAACGGCAAAATTGATTTCCGCTTTTGTGAACACAGGTATTGTTGATTTTTATGTAGACTTCAGAAGGTCTTTCCTGCTCTCTTAAGAGTAAACATTCACTATACTGTGTTATTTACTTTAAACTTTGTGAATTAATATTGCTTGCTTTTCCTTCTCACTTTTAGAGAATTTTCAGTAAAATTATACTTTTAATTTATTAACACTATTTCAAGTTGAAATATTAACACTTTGATCCTTGATAAAAACAAGAGGATGGCCCTTTCCTCATCAAATAAATAATTTCAGTTTGGGTGAAACCTGAGGTGGAGGATTTGTAACTGATTTAAGCCAACCAAAACACGGTCTTCTGTTAAAGTTGGTAATCCTTGTCTGCCGTCTGCTGTGTCTCACCACGCTTTTCTGCTACTTCCCTTGTGTCAGCATTAGCACTGGCATGTGAGCATGCCCATGGTAAGCTACATTGCCATCCCCACCTGCTTCTACTCCTGGCCAACCTAAGCACAACAAGGATAACAGGAACACCTGTCTGGGGGTTGGATGGAGGTGGGATTTTCAGCTTTTAATTGCATGTTTTATTTAGATGAGCCTAGTACAATGGTGGAATCCCAGACCAAAAATGGAAGTCTGAATGTTAAAAAGGTACACGGTTAAGGATGTGTAAGTAACAGCTATAATTTTTTCATTCCACCCAAACAGAAACCTTTTCATTTTTATCTGCCATCTTTTTTCTATCTTCTTTACTTAAGACAGCATAATTTCCGTCCTGGGTCCATTAGTACAGATAGTGTTATTATCTATACTTTTTTTCAAAATATAGGTAAAATTTTAATAAAAAACATGAATAGGAAATCAAACGACACAGTTTCTTCACTAGCTGAAAATTTTTGTTATTAATATACAGAAAATTTGTGCAATAAACTCCATATGAAACCTTGGCGAGCAGGTATGAAAGGAAGTAACAGAAAGGTGCAGAAGTTGTGTGAGAACTAATGAAGACACCTTCATCCAAGTTTGTCATGTATGACTTTGTTTCATCTTGGTCCCGCTTTAAATCTTGCACAGTAAGTTGATACCTGATTCACTATCATGTGCATGAATCCTTCCAAGAACCAGTAAGGTACCTCAGGCCTCTTTCAGGTGTCACTCAGCCAAACTGCAGCTCGCACATAGCTCACTGTGCCATCAGAGCAAGATTTGTGTTGGTAGATAACTGTGCAGGTTTCTTCCACATGTATCATCCTTGACAGCCTTGATATCCCCTCGTCTTCTTTCACGAGCAGGAAACCTTTCTCTCTCTTATCATAACATATATTTCTAACATATTTTCCCACGTGTGCATTTATTTAAGACCTAACTGCAGGAAAGTGTTACACCTATGAAGTGATTCTTCTTCTATTGCTCTCAGGTGTGTCAATATCTCCTATTAATAGTTTGGGGTCTGAGCAGAGGCTACTGCCAGTGAGTTTGAACTGGGCCAGCGAACAGCAGCAGATGCAGAGCAATACTTTCAACAATATTAACTAAAACACAGTGGCTAACATATTACAAAGTATTCCTTATTTTCCTAATCCTGGCAGACACTTTAAGCCTCATCGCCATTAATATCCTGACCCAAGAGCAGGTCAGCAACAAAAATCCCAATTACCCCAGGAAACTCACAATTCCATTAGGCTTTCTAGGAAAAGGCATAAAGTGCACCTAGGAGCATGGTCGTCCTGTCACTTCCCCATTTTTCTAATTCCTAAATCAGCTGGTACAGAGTCAAGCATTATAGATGGACAGACTTTGTTAGATTTCAAATTTTTTTGCAACAGCATTATAAATTTTCCATGATGTAGGCCTCAAGTCCTCTAATGTCAAAGATATCAGACGGTGGCTGAAAATTAAATTGCACATCATACTTATTTCCTTTAAATAGTGAACTTATTTCAAGGAAAGTTAATTTCTAGTTACTTTCTTCTAACAAATTTCCACATTTTCAATTTTTTGAGCAAATTTTGCAATAAATTTTCATTTAAAAAAATGATTTTGTGTACAACCTTACTGACTTTACAAAACTCTACACTGAAAATAATTTTCTTTAACGACAATATATGATGCACAAGCTGTGCAATGTGTTTCTTGTTTTACATTATGACATCCTGATCACATTTCCCACTGGCTTAAACATAGCAATCTGAATTTTAAGTCTGGCAACATTTAGAGATTAGGAGTTTTCCTTGAGAGTGATGGCTTTACTTTCTTTTTCAACATTGTTTTAAGGGGTGCATTCTTTGCACGGCATATTCAATATCCTTGGGTAACCGGAAACCATTAATAAATGTAATTATCACTAGCAGTGCTGAAACAGGGGAAGCTTTGAGGTTAGTACAATGCCCTGGAAGAACATGTTTGACTGGATGAAAAAGTTTACGGAGATTAACACCCACAGAGCTAGCCCACTGGTAGGTTGTTGCAGGTTAATGGAAATGTGTGGCAACAGGCAGCAACATTAGCAGGGTCTTTATCTTTAGGACTCATAAATATTCTCCTTAACCTCTGCTAACACCCATGTTTCAGGCTTTTCTAGAAAGAATTAGGACAGCTAGCTCCATGGTTATTGTCAGGATTAGGCACATTCAGCTGAGGGTTTCACCCCTCCTGGCTATCCGTTCAGAACTGCCCGGCTTCTTGGACATTTATTTTGGGCCTGTATCAAATGTGATTTGTTGATTGCTGCCCTTGTCCCTTAACCAAAGGAAGGGAAATTAACAGCAAATTCTTGGGTAGTAGAAAAGCGACCTCAGGACATTTTGCTTTAAATGTAGTGCTCTATTTAATAAAACTCTGAAATGCATAATTGAAGGTTCACAACTTTCCATGCTTAAAAACCAGTTTGGTCATTAAGTCAAATTTAAAAGGAGTATGAGTTTCTAGTCATCATATACGAGTTTATTTCTCTTTTCAAGTCTTTGTTAGTTTCTTTGTATGTTAAACCACAGAGACTTTTTCTTTAGTAGATTGAAAAATGGAGCTGGGAAGGGGTTAAGGATCTTCGTTGACTGCAATTTCTCAATCAGCCTCGGGAAGCCTCAGGTCAACTTTGCTCATAAAACTCCGCACAAATATTTCTTTTTCTATCAGAGGAATTCTAATTCCACACACAGACCAGTTCCACTCAGATTATTACACATTATTAAAAATTAATTTTAAAAAATGGTTTGGTCCCTGAAACTGTGAGAACCCAAGCTTTGAAAAAACTCACTCCCATAATACTAAAATAAATACCAAATAAAGTCCTCTTCCCTGCTGTTTTTATATTTCTGTTATCCCTCGATTTTGAAATCTTTCCTCTTTTTCCCCCTTGCACAGCAAAAATGAAGGTAAAAGACTATCCTTATGGAAAAGTAAATTTTATGGAACTTAAAAACCTGCTATAGAGATTAATAGGTTTCCACAGAAGTTACTCTAAACAATATATAATTTAATGGAAACTTCAATATAAAATGTGAAAAATCACTCCCTCCTGTGGTAAAACCTGTAAGAGGGTGGGCACAAGAGAAGAATATTTCTGTCGCAAGGAGATTGTTCCATTGTGTGGCAGTGGGGCTGGAGTTGCCTGTCCCCTACAGAATAGGCCTGTGAGCAGAGTTATCCAGAGCAATTAGCAGTTTAAAGGGAAAACACCTCATGTTCTGCTGCTCTCAGGCACCAGCTCGCCAGGAGAGGTACACAAAAAAAGGTTTGTCCTTCCCCTGCACCCAGGTGCTGGTTTTTATTCATCTCTCCTCAGGACGAAGCTGACAATCTGCAAAACGCCACACGCTCAGACACATCCTAGTGGGATAGAGGCAGGAGAGGCTCGTTCCCTCCCTGTGTCTGCACCACGCCCTGTGTGACTGCAAATTCCCGAGTGCAGCAAGAGAGGTTTGGGGACGCTCGAGAGCAGGGACAGAGAGAGATGTAGAAGGTGCCCGCAGAGAGGGGCTAAGGAGACCAGGAAGAGTGGGGGGAAGCAGTGGGGAGAGCACCTTGCAGCATGGCACAGACCCAGAGCATGGCACAGACCCAGAGCATGGCACAGACCCACAGCCATGCTCCAGGCAGGGGCGGCCACAGGCGGGTTACCCTCACAGGAGAGAGTGTGGGGGCTTTGTGCTATTCAGGAAACTCTGCCAGCTGCTGAGAAAAGGGTGGCTGTGGGTGAGGGGCAGCTTTCTTCAAATATTTCTTTGGCCATTGTCTTGTCCTCTAACTCCGTTTGAATTGTGTATTTGCAGAGTTGCCTTGTTCTAATTTGTGCTTTGATAAAACTTAGTCCTTTAGGGTATTTGCGTTCCTGCATTGTTGCAGAGATGGGACTGTCCTAATTCATGACTTTGGTGAATATGGGATCTGAAACACACCCGAGTATACATAAAATTCTAACCTTCTGCTGGTTCCACCCTGGAAACTACCCATGTGCATGTATATGGGCCAAATGAATGCTGATCCCAAGAGGAGGATTATTTAAGAAATACAGTCTTTTCATCAAACTGTGTCACTTGCTTCTTTTCTATCAAAAAAAGTTTGCAATTCTCACTGGATTTCCTAAAAATCTTGTGTGTGCATGTGTGGTGTAAGAGCAGTTAAAACTGATTTAATGTATCAGCCAGCAGGTGGAAGACCTCTACCCCCTCTAAAAGGCTTTTACTTGTTTATTTGTGCACATTAATAAGCTTACTAAATATGAATATGAACAACATTCTATATTAACAGTGCCAGACTGTTCTCTTAACAAAGGTAGCAGTTACTTATAACTTTAACCTTTAGAACTTTTTGAACAGAAACTTTCTGTCCTGATTTACCTTACACCTCCATAAGAATAAAAATAAAACCAAAAAAACCCCACCAAAAATAGAGTTTGTTTATGCTAAAACATTCTGAGAGTGATTTCTTAGAGGAAGGCATGATACCAATGGTCTTACCCTTACAGAAGGCTTTTCTTACAGTGGAATTTAATAAAAATATTGCTATAACAGATGTCTAATTTCTTTATATTCCTTTATAGTAAATTCTGATCATTTGGGTGCTCATCAGAGCAACTTTTATTGGAGACCAAGAGAACAAAAAAGATGAGGTGGAACAGAGCCATCAGCTCTGCAAAAGGAAGGGGGATATGGTTTTTGGTGTTTTCCCAGAGAAGACATGTAAACAAAATGTACATCCCGCAAAATTGTACAATACCACCTGTTAACCACCTGTTTAGCTGATAATTTACATTTGATACATTTCAAAAAGGTCGATGTTTGACAGATGCTGGCAGATAACCCAAATTCCAAGCATCTCATGGAGTTCCTCCTTTAAGAACCACCTGCACAGTTGTCAGCAGTTTGTGGCAGTGAGTAGACTTTCACGTGTCAGGCTGTATACTTATCTGTTGGACTTTTCAAAGTAGATGCAAAAATTACTATGAAAAAAGTCCTGTGAGGATTCAGAAAGTGGAAGAAACAGGTAGATAAGTAATATCAGGTAAGTTGGTGACTCAGCATTCTTTTCCTTAAAATTTCTGATGCCATGTGCTGAATACCGTGGTTTTAAATCAGGTGAGGAAATGAGATCATCCCAAGATGGATCAAATCTAAAAGCTATGAAGGCTGTGTCATTTTCCAGAAACAGGATAATGCCCAAACTTTATGGTCATATTGCAGAAGCAGTAGATGAATTCAAAGTAAGCGTGTTCAACAAAAGGGATTTTCTAAAGAAATTGCAAAAAAATTAAAAATGGCTTATTCATCCATTTACAAAAGTCTTGGGAAACAATGGACTCTAAGAATGTACAAAAGTTTGTTGCAAAATGTAGTTCTTCCACAGCCTGTTCTCCTGGGTGTAAAAATCATGAAAAATAGATGCTGATGACAAAGAAACCATGGAGTACTCTTAAAATAGTGCTGGTGAGGACCTACATATTTCCTGTACCAAAAAAGAAGACAATTTCTATGTTACCAAGATGAGAGGACAACACAAACATATGTTCTTTGATCATATGGGGAATAGGGATGGAAAGGACCTTGAAACAGTTAGTGCATCTGAAAGGGATCATAAAAGACCACCCCCTTGCAGAGGATGAGTGGCGTGAAGATGGTGTGTGACAGATGGTCAAGAGTCAGTTACTTATAACTCACGCAAGAAACTGATTGAAGTGGCTCTCAAATATTGCAGTAAGATGTTACCAATATTTTATGTGGGTTTTACCTTATGTAAGGGAAGATGAATTTCTTTCATACCTCATTTAGCACACTCATGGTGTTACTCTGAATTCATGACCAGCTACAAGTCTTGTCACACACAGAACCTTTCCAGGCCAGTGGGAATAAAGGTCAGTTCTCTCTGAATACATAAATGCAAGCTGAAAACATTGTTTGTAAGATGATTTGATCTGATATTCCCCCACATTTTCAACACTCAAGATATAAAAGGTGATAATTGGCCCAGAGAAGAGGACAAATATTCAAGCAAACATGAAAAGGACCATATTCATAAAAACTCTTTTAAGTATTAGATGAAAATACTTATTGTCTCAATGCTATTTGCTGGAACATTTTTCAGAGGACACTTTGTCTTTCTGGATGAGTTGGTTTTAGGTTTGAACTTGTAACATGAGCTGCAGAGAGTGGAGGTAGTGTGACAACATCTCTTCCTTCATGTCCCCTGCAAGTAAGAGGGTCAGGCAATAAAGATCCTATAGCTCGTGGTGTACACACAACAAGCACAGGGACTTGTGTCTGGAGGGTAAATGTGATTAAAGGGCATATCTGCTATATTTAGTTCAGTGTCTGTGGGAAAACGTGGTCTGTTCTGAGCAATGCTTTTGACAAACTAGATTTGCTTATGTTAAAGGCTGAGTAGTTAAAGTCCAGAAAAAAAATGCCTTTTGAAGGCCATTCAAAGAGAACCCTTGCTTTTCCTTGTTACAGGAGAGCAAATATGTGTTTTAGTTTGAGATTACATGACAACCAAGTACTTCTGCTACCTCTACATTGGGAACTTTCCATTACATTTTCTTTCTGTCCCCAGGACTTTATTTTTTTTCACCCTCATTTCTTGCCTTATTTTCCCCTATGATATTTCCTTCTTTGTTGGAGCTATTTGTTTATAATTCAGTCTTATCCTCAGAGTGGATAGGACATAACACATTGGCAGAATAATTTTTTAAAATATTGGTGAGGAAGAACTTGGTGCTGATTTTACTAATATTTTATGAGTTTTACCTGAACTAGATATTACAATTTACCAGCAGTGACTTAGTAGTAAAATAAGAACTAAGGAGCCAAACAAACAAAATTTTTAGGTTCAATTTTCAGAGGAATTTATAGGAATGTAATCTGTGTGAAATAGTAAAGAAACTGTCTTCAGGGAGCACAGGTATGTAGCTGCTAAAAGTGATATTAATCACTAATGAGTGTATTTGTGCATGTAAAAATATATGATTCTTTTTTCAGAAAAAAAGATAAGAAACAGAATTTCTCTTTATAAATATTTTATAGGAATAAGCACCAGAAAGGTAGGTAAACTGGAAGGCAAACCTGGATTAAGAAAACAATGTGCATAACAGACATCGCAGCTAAGAAGTAGTTCTGTAGATATCAGAAGAGTAAAGTTTTGGAACAGACTTACTATAAGACAGAAGGGACAAAGGGGACCAAACTACTTCTAAGTTGGATGTAGGCAAATTTAAAACTGGAATTATAAAAATGTGGAATGGTAGGGGATGTGATGATTTTGACTCTTGATACATTCTTAGGAGTGCTAGTGAAGAACAGGTTGCAGAAAAAACATGATACAAGGTTGTAACATTTCATTTCTGATCTTGAAGACAGCCCAAAAATGCAGAAACCCAAAAATATTTCCTGAAATAGGAAGTAAATTTTTGTTCTACATATTTTCTCCCCTCCATCAATATTGCATCCACCAAATTTTGGATAGCAAATTTATTGCATATTCTAATTTAACTGTGTGATCTTCTTTGTGACCATTCATTTGGTGTTCAGAAACAAGAGTAATATTCAACTTACATTTCTGCTAGACCCTTATCCATTAATCAGTCCTAGTGTGTTCTGAAACAAAGTCAATCTTAAGCTTACATTCTGTCCATTAGGAATATATTAATTTTATTTTTCAGCAGTTTTTAAAATTTCAGTCCTCTCCTTTTCATATACTCTCCCCCCTTTTTTTCTGTTCACCATAGTTGGTATGGGTGAAGTATCTCCTGCAATTTGTTTTAATTTCCTAATTCAAGTCTAATGCAATTCAGTCAAAGACCTTAGACCTGGAGCCTAAAAGTCAGGCTGACTTTCAGTAACTCTGATTTGCTCCCTTTCCATATCCAAATTAAATCTAGTCTCTTATGGAAGACCTTGCATAGGCTTTACACCTATTTTGCACTTCCTTTCCTGTGTGTTTCTCTCTCAAACCTAATTAAACCCTCAAACTGATTTGCTGATATCAGTGATGATGCTTCTGATTATGTGGCAGTATATGGAGAAGGGAAATTTATGTGCACAAATATGAAAGAACAAAACACAAGATTCCTTCAGCTGCTGGTGCTGTTATCACAGCAGTATCTGAGAAGCGAACCTTCTGTTTTCTGAAATCTGTGATGGTGCTTCCTCAGCTCTTGGTGTACGACAATCTTTGCCTATCCTCTAACATTCCCATTACCTTCTGAACTACAGGATGCAATAGACAAACTTACTGTCATATGAAGTTATAAAGACGGAAAAAATAAGAAAAATACATTTATTGAAGTTATACATCTCAGTATTATACCGTAAAGTCTGAAAAAATTAAGAATTTGCACTACAATGTTTAAAAAAGAAGTAGAGTTGTTTTTTTTTATTTGCAAAAATTTAAATTTTGCTTCTCTTTATGGTGTGACAAATTCAGGGTATTAACCCTGAAATAAATGAAATTTCTCCAGATTTTTGTAAAAAAACTGAGAAAAAAAATTGTGCCTCATTGACAAACAGGACCCTGTTGGAGGTCAGTTCAGCTCAGCCATGGAATTCTTGTGGATGTTGGAGAAAGTCAATCTTTTTGTTAGTGATCCTGAAAATACGTAGAAACTTCGAGTAAGTCAGCTTGCATCTATTTTTGATATGTCATTTACATGTTGCACTCCTTTTCACCTACTTAGCATTATAGACAGAATATATGCTTCCTTAGTGAATTTGAAAAATGGTGTTCAGTGTCAGTAAAATGCTATTGCTATAAAACAATAGTAATTAAATATACAAAGATGCCATCAGTGGATTAACTAATCTCCTTTCTTTTTTCTTCTTTTTCTTTTTTTTGATGGTAAGTATCAAAGAAAAAGAATAAAAATTTTCACTCTAATACTGCTGAAACTATTTCCAGCTATATTGTATGGTCCCAAATAACAAACAAGAGTGCAAGAAAAAGGGTGTAATGATTTTTTTTAAGTATAGATTCTCATTTATTACTTTTCATATCGGGCTTAGATGAAGAAAGGAAATAACACTTTACAACCATTTACAATATTATTCTCTATAAGAAGGAACCAAGTGAGGCAGGAGAAGGATAGGATTAAAATGGAAATAAATGTAAAAATAAAATACTTCCTTTTGAAGATTACTTGTTTAAAGAAGAAAACTTTGTATTTTCAGTTAAACAGTCCTTTGTACCCAGGGAGGCTTTCTTCCACTCAAAGAATGCTTGTTAGTAACAATTTCTTGTTGGCAAAAGTTAAATGTCTTTTCTTTTTGATCTTAAAAGTTTAATTCTTCTATATTAATCCTACTCTTAATCAGAGAGATTTACCAAGACTTAAGAAGGACACATGTACACACACAGCAGGGAACAGACAAGAAAAGAAAAAAAAAGATGACAACTCCTATTTATGGTTAAGCTTTGGAAAGATATAATTAATTCAGAACCCAGATTATTCAGGATTCAAGGGACGGTAGCTTGCATTTCCTATCAGTGCAGATTTTAGCCCTGGAAGGTAATTTGTTTTTTTGACAGAAATTCTGGAGCCTTCAGGTCTCCTCTTCAAAGGCCTCCCATACCAATTAACAACTAACTGGGTATCATTCTGGTGCCCCATGAAGGAAACTCTTTGTTTCTTCTGCATGATAGGTGCTGCAAGCCAACCAAACTACAAGTCCGTGCAGTTTAATAACATTAAGAAACATAAAAAATATAAGAGACAAATTAAACAGATGGGTGAGTTTGAGCAAATACCATGTTACAGCCCTCTGTCAGGAAATGAGGCTTTACATCAGACAGTACTTCAGTCACATGTTGGTCTGAGAGAGCGAAAGCATTGAAAAGGAACCTCTTTAAATTTCTTTTTTTGGCAAATTGGTTGGTAGCATAAAATAATGCCTTGTTTTATGGGTCAGTTGTTGATTTTAACATAATCAGTGCACCCAGGTCATTAGACCAGGCTATAATCAACCTCCAGTGGTGGCAAGTCTCAAAAGTGGTGCCCCAGTGCTGGCAAGTCTCAAAAGCTGGGATGAGGAGGTAAAATTGTAATTTAATGACACTCCCTTCAGAATGTTTTCCAGATTCTAGTGATTTGTGGTTCAGGATTTCTTGAGGAAGAGATCAGGAGGGGTTCTCTTCCATGACATTTGATCAGTCATCTCTTGAAATCACACAAACTTCTGAAATCTGTAGTATCCTGGGACAATGAGCAAAGATATTCTTTGTGTGGAAAAGTATCTTCATTTATTTCTTTTCAATTTTCTAGTCACATTTGTTGTCGCCTAGATGTCATAATGAAAAAGAAGAGTACAGGTATTCTGTTTTATCTTCTGTGAGGCACACATGGATTTTATGAACTACTCCCTCATTCCAGCCCAGCATTTCTTTTCCGGTCTGACCAGTCCTTTATTTCAGTTGTTCTTTGAAAAGAAACTATTTCTCACCTTTGATCACTCACATTGACTTTCTCTCTGAGTTTCCTAGTGTCTGGCTTTGAATGTTTCTTGAAATGGTGACAGACCAATATTTAATATGCAAAACATAATTCACAAAAGTAGCATAATTATATTTTAATTTGGGGTTTAATGCTTTTTTTTTTGTTAATCTTTCCTCTTCTACTGAAATACAGCTACAGGTTTATTCTGCTTTAGCATAGGTGTCAACAGAATTTTAATTTTTCTTTTTCCTACAATTTAATTAACATGTGGAATGGTGCTTCTTTTGTTTTCCTTGGCTGCATACTCTCTGTGTTAGCATAGATTGAATTTATTCTACTTTTCATTGCTTTGAGGACAGAAGAGAAAATCCTAAGCATTAAAAACACTCTCATCAGACTGTGAAAGTTGCATGACACAGCTTTGTGGTGCAGTTTTCAAACCAGGGACTACCCAAATGGTTCATGTAGGACAGAAAGTCTTTGTTTTTATATGCTCATCCTGCTTTAATATATGCTGTCTCTACTGGCAGCAGTCACATATGGTCACTCCTCTCTGAACGCTTGTAGTTGCTTTTCTTAACCTGAACAACGCCAAAACAAACCGTGGTCTTTTCGTTTCTGTAGGACTAGCTATCTCAGGATCTGCAGAGGCAGCTGAAGGGTTAACTCCCAATGGACACAGAAAAGGCAAACAGTCTGGGTGCTGGTTTGTAAAACGAATTTTCAATGTGTAGCCCACAGACTATCATTGATTGCGGTAAATAAATAAAACCACTCCTGACTTTTATTGTTGTAGGGAGTAATTATAATTCACAGGGCCAGACCCTTTGTGCCACAGAATGCTTCATTTGTGGTTTGCATGAGCAGATACATTAACTTCTGTACTCTCTTTTCATTAGAACGCTATTACTCATTGAGGACTGATCAATATATCATCTATACAACATCTTGAATGTGGATGTCTGGACCCATTGTGGGCTTGCTGATAATGACTTCTTTATTCAAGCCAGCTTGTAGGAACAAGGAGATAAAGAAAAGGGAAGAGAATTATAGCATATGCTCATGAAAGTATTCTAAAGGTTATAAACAGAAAGCAGGAGTAAAGCTACAGGGTAGGGAAAGGGATCATAGAGAAAGAAGAATGTAAAGGAACTGAAAGTTGAAAAGGAAAAAAGGTTAGAGTTTCACTGTATTTCTTTTTCTGGCATTATGCAAAGCAAGCTAAGTTTTAATAAACCTTCTTTTGAAACTAGTCCTCCCCTTTGGGATTATATTGCCCTTTAGGTTTTCATATCCTAATGCTCTGCTCATCTTGTGAGGCATTTAAGTATTCCCAGTGAAAGCAGAGCACCATTTTCCTTCCCCCTTGCAATCTTTTATTTATCTTTTGTTCTCCTCCTTTCTCTCCTCTCTCCTTCTACCCCAAATAAACTCTCTGGGGCTCAAAGGTTTTATTTCTTCCATTAACTTTTAATTTCTTGTGTATTAATTTGTTTTTTTCCATTCCAAGCTTTTGTTGTGCTCTTTATCAGATTTTATATCATTTTACTAGAACTTTAATGTATAGAGTGACAGATTGCAGCTTGATTCAGGCTAACTGCACTCTCCATATCTGGGATATATTTTGGGAAATGGTAATGAATAGAAAATTATATACCCACAAAACACTTTATTGATTTATTCTAGGTTTTTCCTTGCTGCTCTACTTTGGCTTCTGTTTTGCAGAGGATAAAAAAATGAAGAATTATAATCTGTTCTGTAGATTGGAGTGGAGATGTCAAGTAGTTGAAGGAAATACAGAAAGGTTAAGAATGGTTTTAAAGAAATAAAGAAATAAGAAAAAAGAATTTATAAAAGAATGTACAAGAAAGCCATAGTAACTTTCAACCTTGGGGTGGGAAGAAAAAAAAAACAAAACCAGCTTGGTCATAAAGCAGGTCTTTGTTAAGTAAGTATTTTAAGTACAATGCCAACAAAAAGAGTGTGAATCAACCCACTGTTAATGGTGCACGAAGTTACATACCTGCATAATATATACAGGAAAATTAAAATCTTGCGAATTGATTTTAAGAGATTCAGCAGCTCAGGAGGAGCTTGTGAGGGAGAAGAGTACTTTCAGTGACAGAAAGTCAGCATCTGGAAGTCAATAAGAAGCTGGGGTAAAAAGGTAGCCCAAGCCAGATGTCTGATGCTGACTGAAAATAAACAATTAAAGGTCTTTAGTCACATTTTAAGAAATACCTCAGAAGAGCAAGCTGATTTTGACCTCAATCCAGCAATCTAAATGTGCTAACCTAATTCAAGGAAATTAGGGACTAGATGTCCACACTGCAAAGAAAGATAAGCAGCATTGCAGACTGCTATAAGAATGATTGAATATTGCCCAGTATGTTTTCATAACAGTAGAAGAGATGATCAGAAAAGCTGGCATTTTTTTACATGAGAAACAAATAAGTACAATTTCTAATAAGCTTAGGATAGGAAAACTTTTTGTCAAAAAAAAAAAAAATTAAAAGTGCTTCTGTATTCAATAGCCAGATACTACCAATAAAGTCTCCACTAGAATGGAAATACTGTATTTTGGTTTACGTTCCTTTGTCAAGTCACATCAAATATTATTATTTGGGGGCAGGTATCAGTAACTATATTCTGTTTAACCTGCTTCAGTGCTTTATGGAAGTTGCAGTTCAGGCACCTCACTTGTGCCTCGTGGTGAACTGTAGAGCTGCAGCAGAGAAATTACGGGATAGACTTAATCTGCCCCAGCTTCCACCTTCTGTGAAGGTGGGAAAATACAGTTAAAAGATTAATTCTGTATAGATTAAACTTTCAGTTTGGTAATCTGTATGTTTATTTCAGCCAAATGGGGTAAAGGGAAGATTACCCAATCTCCAAAAAAAAGAAAAACAAAATTGTGGAAAGAAAAGGTAAAATCAGGAAAAAAATTAGCATTCAAGTTCTAGCTGGTAATCACTGTGGGTGGCTGGGCAGACCTGGGTAATCTCTGCCCAGTTTTTATCAGACTCCAGACACACAGTCAGTCAGGTATGACTTCACTTAGAAAAGGCTCTGCCGCTCCTGTGCTGATGCAGGGCTCATGGATGACAATTCATAGTCCAGAGTTTCCTGCTCAGGGTCCATAAACAGCGTGTGGAGAAAACTTAAAAACAGCTCTAGGATGCAGCACAGCACACCCTTTGCTCTCTGTGCACTCTGGCTGTCTAACCTTGGTGCCACTATGTCTCTTTGCAACTTGCTGTTGTTCTTGCCTGTCTGTCCTGCCCTAAAAAAGGCAGAACACAAGATTCCTCTTCAGCTTATTGTGTCAGGGTTCACAATATATTCCATGATATGTCAGTCCTCCTAAGGGTCAAATATGGAGATGTTTCAGACTGCTTTATGTATAATGTGCCTTCTAGGCTCCACATTGATGTGTCTGATTCTATGATATTCCAGAAACTTAAGTCTGCTATTTTATAGTTGTGGTGCTGAAGAAGTTCAACAAACCAGTTTGTTTTGTACTTTGTTTCTGCTTTTTCCTGCTTTTTCCAGATCTCTCAAACCTTTCTTAGTGTGGCTGATATTGCTGTTGCAGCCTTTGACTGTGCTTGTATCAAGAAATTCTCCTCTTGCATGGGCTTCTCTTGTAGAATTTTTCCTAGCTGGGCTGTTCCAGCAGTATAACGTAAAGCAATCCCAGGCTCAAGTGGGACAATACATTAGAGGTGCTTCATCTTCATTGACCTCAGAAGAGTTTGAGCTTCTTAATGTTCAGCAGGACTTGTTTTAAATGTCCTTGGAGGTCTTGTAGCCTGTCTTGGGATCGGGAACTAGAATGTCTCTTCTAATTAGCCCTATAGGTATAGCAGCCACAATGATCAGTCCGTCCCTAGGATTTGGCCAATCCCAACACCATTTTCCTGCAATCACCAGAAGCTAAACAGCTAAAATCCCTGCCCTCTGGTGTTTATTTCCTCTGTACAGATTTTCTTAGCTTCAAATAGTCCTGAATAGTCTCCATAATCAGAGGTCTGCAATTAGCTTCTTTGCATATCCTGTGCTCCAGCTGGTACAAAGGAGAAATTCAAACCTCTTATCTTCAAATTCTTCTCTCCTCTCTGTGCATTTCAGTGCTTTTGTGTTCCTCATTCCTTATCACAGTATGACTGACATACTTCTTATACAATGATTACCTTTTGGAACAATTTAAACTTCACTGTCTCGTAAGCCTCCCTTCTTTTTACAACTTGAAAATTAAATAAATTTTGCAAAAAGATAAATACCTTATGTTCTGTACTCTTTTCCTATTGCCCAGATGTGTCAATCTTCTCATTTATTGTTTAAACACTATCTCTACACCCTTTTCTTTTCCTACTAAGTGCAATAGAGGTTCTTCTTTGTATAAAGGTCTTTCAGGTTATTTAGAAGAGGGTTTGTATTAAATATACTGCATAAAATAAATTGTACCCCAATATACTGAAAAAAACCACACCATACTTATATCTTTCACTAAAAAGAGGTCTAAAATAGTAATAAAAAGTACTAAATAATTGTTTTCTCTAGAGACCTATGATGAATTCAGTTTTATTCATTACTTTAAATAACAGCTTGGTTTCCATATAGGGAATAAGCTCCTTACATAAAAAAATAGTTGAGGGCCTGTGAATCTCTAAAGATAAGCACAAAATTGGGAATAATCTGAGCAAATTCAAAAATCTGATATGAAATCTCTTTTATTTTTCAGGTAGGAAGATTTTGCACCTAGGTAGGCATTACGAGCTGTGCAAGCACCTAACACCATTGGCTTTTCTGGGGGACACTGAAACCATAGCATGAGGGAACAGTACCATAGGCTGCAAGTACCATATTGAGAGAAGGCAAACAACATCATAACTGCAAGATATGTGATCATTTTACTTATTTGGGAAAATGGAAGGTCCTGAGCCTTGTGATGTCTTTGGACTCTACACTGAAGAAAGATGATCAATTACAGTAAGTGGAAAGGAGGGAGACAAAAATGATGAGGTAAGAAAACAAGCTGACAAGGGAAGGCTGAAGCAATCAGGGTTATTTGAGCTGAAGAAGAAAAGATGGGGGGACGAAAGGTAATAATAAGGTGAGATATGAAAAAGGCTGCTGAAGAGGAGAGTACAAATGCTCTCCAGAGGATGGATGGTACAACTGAAAATGGGTTTATACTACAGCAAGAATGTTCCAGAGCATCATCCCCGTTTTCCATGATGGAAAGTCCTGGAAAAGATTTGGTGGAAATTATGGTGTCTACACAGACCTGTATAAAAAAAATGGATCTTGAGGGGCACTTTCTATTCCAGTCTCTGCACAAATATGCTCTGTTTGCCACAGCTATTTGTCTAACCTGGTCTGGGATGTCTCCCTATATCCCCAGGCTGGCTATTCTATGTCTTCATTACTTTCTTTTAGGTGCCATTCTTAATGTCTTGCCATAATTGGTGATGAAAAAAAGAGGAAGCTTTGTGTATTTTGTAAGCAACAGTACCTACCCACCCCAGTAAAATACTGCTGCTTTGCCTTACACTTAAAAACAGACTAGATAGTGGCAGTAGATACTACCATGGGTAGGATGTTGATAGGGAGTTGACCTCTAGGTACCTGATTGAGGTTCTTCCAACACACCTGATTACTTTTTCTGGATTTGCCAGCAATACGCCTGCATGATTGTAGAAGAGGGTACTAAAGACAGAGGTGCATGGGAATCCCAATACAGGTTTGAAGCTCAAAAACTGAAGCCAAGCTACCTGGCAAGTATGTGTGGAAGAGCCTCCTGGGTGAACCTGGGTGGGCTTGGGAAGCCTGTGCTGAAATCAAAGCTGGTTTCAGATACACGTTCCTGGGTTTTGCAGCCTGCCTCTGCACAAGCTGCAAACATATCCTTGGTATCAAGATACTGTAATCCAAAGAGCTGTATTTGTCATACAGACCCTGTTCTGCTTGTTGTGGCTTTCAGTGTGAGAACTGTGAATTCACTCTCTCTGAATTCTTTTTGATCAGGAAGAAGTTTCACATGAAACATCATTGTTCCATGTAATTAAAAAAACTAAAAAATATGTTAACTTCACTTGTTCTTAACTTCTTTGATTGTCCTGTGAGTCCCAGGGCCATGATTTTTAGAGTAATGAAAGGATCTGCCAGTATGCTTATTGAGCCATATGGGTGAATCCACAATACTCTCATGTCCTGAGGGCCGGGTGAGGTTGGCTGTTTGGTACTTCACTGGTCAGGTTCGCTCTCATGGCCCGGTGATCAGCTATATGCATATCAACTTTATCTTCCAATCAATATGTGAAGTATATGATGAGTGCATTTGTGTGTTTAGTATGGACCCTCATGACTATGTGAGAACGTGTTCTAAAAGATCATGTGGAATGTGAAAGGAAGATGAGTGAGGTACCTCTGTACAATCCTGCCAAACAAATGTAATTTGAGATTGCTATGGTGGAGTGGTGGAGGCTTTTTTCTGGCTAATCTCCAGTTTTTGTAGGGTCTAGTTAGTGCAATATGTATTGTATATGAGTATATTTCAGCATCTAAACTGGAAAAATTTATGCACATGTGTAACTTTCCTTACTTTGTGCATAGAAATCTTTCATGACTGCTCGGGTGGATAAACTAAAGGATTTGCCTGAGTGCTTGAGGTATTAGAGCCTCAGTTATTATCATTCTTTGGAAAATGAAACAAGGCCACAAAGAGTTCTTGTATAAATTAAAAATGAAACAAAATGGAAAAGTAAATAAGTCAGGAATAATAATTAGCTGGCATACGTTAATTTTTTAAAAATACTTGTTTGTGGAACAAAGTATAATTAAACCCTTAGTGAGCATATGGTATGCAAATACTAATGCAGTTTATTAGTATGTATTCAGCAGAATATTTGGGCAGATCATTCACATATACATATAAAAGTAAGCTGAAAACTAGAGTGTGAAAATTAGAACAGTCTAGGAATGATGAATGTTCATTCTACTGGTATTTTTGGTTTTGGAGGAATCCAGCAAAATGAAACCTCTGTAAGGGACATAAACCTATTCAATTTTTTAATGAGGGTGCAGGTCTAAGATGAGGGGAGGGTGAAACTAGTTGTGTTATGCTAATTAAACCTACTGTCTTTTCCTTGCAATTTTCTAACACCAAGTATTGAATTAGGTGTAACCACTTTTAACAGCTCTGGCTCCAGTTTTCCGTAGTATGTACACCCAGTCATGCTGGAACAGTTCTTTCTCTCTCCTCCAACCTTTTAAGAGAGAGTCCTTTTGAAAGTTTTGTTCCAAGACCTGACTTACTACTTTCAGAGAGAGATTATAAAGATAATCTTCATAAGCAATTTTATTTTACATCGTGGTCAAATTAACATTAATTAAAGCAAGAGAAGGTAAAAATCAGTAGTAACTCATAAAGTTAAAGTGATCATGATGTATTTTTTCAACACTGGGACAAAATTGGTCAGTCCTTGCATTGCCTGGTAAAGACTTCCTGACATGATCTCCTTGTGACTGTTTTCGTTGTGCAGGACTGGTGAGCTGGGATGAGTGAAGGAGACAATATCAACAAAATAAATTTGGATTTGTGCAGTGCAAAATCCAGGGATTTGTGGAAGGGAAGGGTGCAGTCCCTCTGGCTTAATGACAAACTTCATTCCTTACAGCTGTGCTGTCTCTGAGGCCACTCAGAGAGCACAACTGAAACCACATAACACATCTGTGAGAGATCTTGGTCTCAGATCGCAGGCAGTGGATCAATTCCACTAACCTTTTTTTTTCAGCAGAAAGTAATACCAGGAACCAAACCTGGCAGGATTGTTGGAGAATTTGAGGTATTTATTTTTGACAAATGTTATCCTAAACAACATGTTACAGATTCATAAAAAAATGAATGTTTGCTGCATCTATACCACATTAAAAATGTCCATCTGATGTCACCATTCATGGTAAGTGCATTTCCCTGGACCATAATACAACTCCAGTAACTCATGCAAACTGAAAACTTGGCATGGTGTGTTAGTATATGAAATAGGTGAGGTGTCATCAGATTTGTGAAATAGTCTTAGAACACTATGGTAATACGTTGACTGACAATGTGTCTATTACATATTTTTTTACTGGACATTTACTTTTTTTTTCCCCCCCATAGCCTTCAGTATAGGGTATTGCATATTGAGGGAAGGGATTTGACTGACTTTTTAAATTGAATTCATGGGAAACCCCATCTTGAAAGTGGCAGTAGTGTGTGAAATGAGACTGCAGAGCAAAGATTAAAGCTGCAGAAAAAACTGCTGAGTATTTTTACAATATGGTTTCAAGTTGTGGTAGAGTGAAGAATGTTTTCTTAATCATTTAAAATGGTAAAATATTTCTGCATACTGAAGAAAACAAAAATGTTTCTCTTTGTTGCTGCAGCTCTAGCACATAAATGGTTGACAAAGATTCATCACAGAGTGATGGAACTCCAGCAGAACAGAAATGTACCTTAAACCAGGGAAGCTTGTCATACCTTGCTTTCATCTCAGCTGGTACAAAATTCTCTGATGGTGAGAGCATCTCTGATTCCACTGATGCAAACCATATTTGAGATAATAGAATTTTTTCTCAATTCACTAGCAGAATAAGGTCTTTTTGCGCTTAAGTCATATAAATTGCACCTGAGAATTTGCAGACATTGTGCATCTTCAGAAAAAAACCAAACCTCTCTCCTTATGTAGGAGCCTACAGCACTGTGAAATTATATTTTGCAGGTGAGATGACAATGCATTTTTTTAGTGCATGAAGTTATGACTATATTGCTTTGAAAGGAACAGGAAGAATTTAAGACTCTTAAGATTCCCTGTAGCATGTTCCCATTGCAAAACAATTTTCAGCTTTGCAGTTGCCTTTCTAGTTTTCCACTCTGTCTCTGTATGCCTTCTCTTGAGCAGATTAAACATGTTTGTCCCACCACATTTATTTGGAAAAAGTGTAGTCCACCTTCCTATATTAAAAAAACCACACTATTTTACTGTGATTTTAAAAATTGCAGTGGAGTTTGGGTGTCATTTAGTTCTAAGGAAAAAAGGGATCTTATGCCTTACGCCTACTATAACATTTAATATAAAATGAAGTTATTTGGTTTTTTTGATAACCCTTTCTTTACCACAAGTGAGGTAATTCTGCAAAATATGAATTCTATTATCCTTTTTATATGCTTAATTGAAAAGAACTTTTCTCTTCACCTATATTCAATTCATTACATCCTCTCAACTGAGATACTTTTATTAGATAGCTAAGATATGCAAACAAAAATGGTTTAATTGAATATTCTCTGTGGATCATTAATTTTTAGGATAAGGCTTGAATATGTCAGAAAATACAGTTGCATTCAGACAAAAATTGTCTGAAACTTATCTTTTTTCATTGAAGTCCTCCATGGACCCTCAAGTAGATAATCAAGCTTGAAATTAGATTATTAAATTTTATAGAAATTCCTGTGAAATATACATATCTTTCAGGGAAATAGATATTTCTCAGATATCATACTAGTCAAGATCTGAATTGTGGCTGATACATTTCTGGATTAAGCAGTGGAGACCACGCATATGTATCACATGTGTTTAGAAAAGTTACTGTTGTATTAAGAATCCATGATTCTTTGTATTGTTCCTCTTCAGAAGACAGCACATACCAGCACACAAGGTGTTACTTTTTTCCTTTTAATTTGGGAATTTCAGATTCAGATTAAAGTTTTTGAATTTAGTTTCAAATGTAAACCTACAGCTCTTTTATTTAAAATCTTCAGAATGCTGACTTCCTTTATTTTAAATATAAAGTTTCCTTGTCCACAACACTGCATGTGTTTAAATGACAAAAAGGTGGCAAAATAAGGGTGTTGCCATTCAACTACTCCAGCTGGCACTTTAGACAAACCAAGAAAGCCACACCAGAATGCTAAGTTATCCTATTATGACATTTTGGAACAGTTCACACACTCTATAAATGAAATTGCAAGTCTCAGTATTTTACTGTATCTTTGATGGCTTAAGAACACTGGCAGAATAAAGCTTGTAAATAGAAGCAATGTATATTAATACTATTTGATACAGTTAGGAAAAGTTGGTCAAACTGTCAAATGTACAAGACCTTTAGGTTTGTCTTCAAGGCAAGAAGACATGAGTCTGGAAACTTGTCAAAATTTTCCAGCTATGTCAGTCAAATGAAAGATATCTCAGCTCCCAGTTAACCTGGTCCTGCTTATTATGAACAGTCATCTCAGTTTTGCTTGTGTTACTTATCATTATTTATAGTGGATCCATTATTTATAGTGCTATTTTTCTAAATAAAAGCAAAAAAAGGAACAGAGGGAGACAGTATCTTGTAAAAACAGTTGATATAGCTTGGGAAAAAAACCCAAACTGACCATATTTAAGACGTTCTGCTATTTTTCCAGAAAGAGAGAGAGAGACACCCTTGTGTGGTGCCCTTGAGTACTTCCCAGTTGTGTGGAAAATTGTAGTCACACATCCATCGTTACAGGCAGTCAACGTTTTCTGTGGCAGGTAGCAAAAGCACTGGAAAAGGTAATTCCCCTATGGAGCTGCAAGGAAGTAGTTAACCTGAACTGAGGTTTGTGACAAATACTGGTACAGAGGTCATTCTTGACTTACAAAACTGGAACTAAACTTACAAGGTGAGGTTCAAGAGCACTTGTTAATTTTGCTCCATTGTTTTCTGGACATAATAAAATTGTCATAGGGAACACGTAAGGAGAAAACAGGGGATACAACTTGCCATCTTTGGTGGTGGAATTGAAAGGGACTATGTTAAAATGTAAAATTTTGCTTACCTCTATGTACCCCCAATCTCAGTGTTTTCTCATATCTAGATGGTCAAATGGTCTCCTGAAGCCCAGGAAATGTTCCAAAGAGCCATGTCTTAGCATAAACCTTTTATAATATAACTTTATAACATAAGTTGTCTAATTCATGTATGCCTCACCAGAGTGCAAACATGTATGAAGTTCAGTTGCCACAGCCTGAAAAGCATTTAAATAGAGCACTAACCCAACAGTTCTGCTCTGTAAGTGCTACATTTGATTTTAAGTAGACAACAAATCTTAAGGAATGTGATTCTGAACTCTATTACAAATAGAGTAAACCAGATTCATATGTGACCTATACATAATATCTGTAGAGATATGTAGAAATATTAAAGGCAGTGGATTAAAGCCAAAGACTAAAAGAACAGTATTAAAAATATGTGGAAATTTTCTCATGCATGATGGTCATTTTGAAGCGGGGTTAGAAAACATATCCAAGGGGGGGAAATTTCAGTGTTTTGCAGAAGTAAATTTCCTCCATGGTCAAAATAGGAATGTGTCCTGAAGAGATATGGGAAAATTACTTATCTAGGCAGGGTCAAAGACTATGAGGCAGACATAGGAAAGATGGTGTTACTCAGATGTGAAGCTTTTCTGTCAATTCTTTTCTGTGCAGAGAACACAGAGGCTCTGGCATCTGCTGTGAAGGCTGATGTGTAAAAGGAAGAAAGTAGAAAGCTGATGCCCCTGATGGTGAGGGGATTAAACCCTGCTCTATGGATGGCTCTGAGTACAAGAACTGCTGATTATGTACGCTTTGTGATAGGCAGGAATCACCCAGAAGTCTCACAAAACTCTTGAAACATTTCAGACTTGTTACTGATTATGCTCTTCAAGGTTCAAATGGAACTACTTTTTCAAGTTTCATTACTATTTTACACCAATCAAAATGTAACTTGAACTCCGTAATTGTCAACCCATCCCTCCAGAAACTTTCTTCTTTTTTCTTAACGAATAGCATGCAGTTGAAATGTAATAAATTCCCCACACTTGCTGTGCTTCTTGTTTCATCTGTCCAAAAAGAAGTTTGAAACTTGGCAGCTCTGAAGCGTTAGGTGGTGATTTATCCATTAGGAAATGACACCACCTAATTCAAGTGAAATGGACAAACAGCAAGTAATACTTGTCATTTGTTGACTTCATGGGTCAGATTTAAATTAAAAAGAATTTGTATCACATTAATAGTTTTCTGATAAGTCCAATCTTCCTCAAAATTCTTCCTGTACAGGGGAGACTAAAAAACCCCCATATGTCTGTGATTTTATTTGATTGTTTAAAGAGAGAAAAGTGCCTTTTTATTTACCTGATACCAGGGGATTCCAAGGGCAGGACACATTCTTTAATAAGGCCATGAACTGTATATCACATATAAGACTAGTAATAAACTCTAATACTGATGTTATAAAAGCCTTTGTAAAGCAAGGTTAATAACATGACAATAGTAAACATCTCAGTCAGCATAAAATGAAATGAAGCCTACAGTATTTTAAATGCATGGGTCCTGTGAAAATGGATACCAAGGAAAGACCTTTTGTTCATGAGCTTCTATATATAAAAAATTCAGTTTTCTGCTTGTGTCTCAGTTGAAGGTCATCTATACACAAGCAAGAGAAATAAAACTACCATACTTGTCTGCAAAGTGCTGGGATTGCGCAGCAAAGTTTACATTATTGCCAATATAAAGCTTTAATCAAAGATTAATATTAGTTATGAAATTAGAAGAGTTCCATTAATTTCTGTTAAAAAAAAAATATCACGGCCAGAAGTGTTGCATTCATTTGTATTTACTCCTTTTTGTTTCCTTTTCTCCTCCTGAAAAAAATTTATATGGTTTAGGAAGGGACGAAAATATGACTCCTCTCCTTCAGACCTAAGACAGAACTAAAATAATCTAGTAAAAATGTCAGCTTACTTAGCTGGCCAGTTTCTGAGCAAGCACTCTATAGAAGATCACCACTGTGTCCCTCATTCCAAAGGAAGAAACAGAAGGATATCCAAGTTCAGGATCGCATTTACATTTTGATGGGGTCTTGCACTGCTGGTTGGAATTAAGGATGCTTTCTGAAATTGGTGCCTCAGTCTCCAATCAGTTTCTCCTATCAGAAGGCATTTCCAGAGGGAATATGTGCAGAATATTTGAACTAACAAGCAAAACCAAACACAGTGATTTTTAGACAAATAATCACTTTTCTTCCCTTTTTTTCAGCAAAGAACACCAATTTCCTCAATTTCTGAAAACTATAAAGAGTATTTGAAAGTTTTCAACACCATTTCTCTTCATTGAGAAAACACAAAATAAGAATTATAATGCCATTCCTCAGATAGCAGGTTATCATTTACTTGTTCTTTCTTAAAGGGAATAGATCTAAGCTGATTCTGGTGAAAATGCAGGAAATCTAACAAAATATATAGACTGCAATAGGCTGGCTTTTTAACTTTCTGGAATGGGGATTTTCTACATCTTTGTCTAACAATTTTCTCAATTTGCTTGCCTTTGAAAACTCTGTTGATAACTAACCTTCTCTCCCCAAAAAGAAAAACAAAACCAAACACCAACAAGTTAGGAAAGTCTTTCAAATGGTCTTTTGGATTTTTCAAGAAAGATCCTCTCTTGACTTCAGATCATAAAAAATAGTTCACTTTTAAAATATTGTATTGTACTCTGGACATGAAGACTGTTAATACTGAAAAAAAAAGGTGGCATAGCATCACCTGTTCTATAGCCTTTTTTGTCTCGTTCTTCTTAAAATCCATTAACTACAGAAGAGCAAAGGCTTGTTAGGACA
This sequence comes from Corvus hawaiiensis, assembly GCF_020740725.1. Taxonomy (NCBI): domain Eukaryota; kingdom Metazoa; phylum Chordata; class Aves; order Passeriformes; family Corvidae; genus Corvus; species Corvus hawaiiensis. The sequence continues at coordinate 1,840,333 of NC_063242.1, forward strand.
TCATGGGAGTTTGATATAATAAAGGACAGACTCTAAAACAAAGGATGACTATAATTTCTTAGTTAAAAGCTAAATAAAAGACAAATAGTAATTCACTGAAGTAGGAACAGGCATTCATTTTTCAGAGTATTTACATTTAGGAAGATGTGGCCAGCTTTTTTTTTTTAGTTCTCCTTCTTTGCCTACCAGATTTTCCACTGAAAATTCATTACCTTTCTGGGGATCATTGTAACACCTACTAATCTTTTAACTCTTTTGCAGGATTATTAGTGTAGAGGATTCACTTTTTCCCTCATCCTGGTTTTCATTAGCTAGTCTCTACATATTCAGCTCTTGACTAAAGTGACTAACACAATCTCTAGAGGTAAATAGAAGAATATACTAAATATAAGTTGAAAGGTCATATTATTTCTGCTTGAAGCACTGTTGCTGCTATCTTTGGAAGACTGTCCCCACTTCAGTGTCCAGAGATCAAACTAGCTGCTGGTAGCACTGCAAATGCCCACAGAGAAGCCCCAAGCACAATATAGAAATTTTAATCTGTCAGAGGGTTAGTTAGGCGGTATCATGTGTAAGCCTCTGAGTAGGTAATGGTCTCTTCAGTTCATTCACCAATGTTTAGTATGATTCAATGAGCTGAAGTTGAAGCTACAACAACTGGAACTTGGGCTTTGTCTTCAGTGAGTTGGGGGTTACTTTCTAGAAAAACTGTTCACACATTGTTGCAGAGAGAATCTACGTACAAAGACAAGTTTGTAATATCTTTTAACCTGAAATTAATCTCCTGGTTGAAATGAATATTTAGTTCTGTGCCAGTCTACAGCTTCTCTGACACAGGAAGACCAGGATTCTTCTTGGTATGTGAGTCCCTCCAAAGTGATGCTTGGTGTTTGTTGCACTTCTGTGGTCTCACTTCAGTTTGTCAATGAGATGTCCTGAACACGATATTCCACTTCTGTGGATTTCTCCACTCTGGGGTCTGTCAGCATCTTGTAGGCAGATCAAAACTACTGTGAACATTTTTGCTGCCAGTTCATATTCCGCTGAGTATCTTTCAGCATCACACCACCTTCTGCCACCAGGTATGTGTTCCTGCAAATGCACTTCATGAATTTCAATTTCTAGTTTTCTGCCTATAGCTTCACCTCTTCAGATGTAGGAAGTTATTGTTTTTGTCACACTGGAGGCCGCAAGTCCTCTCACTGTGGGGCTGGAGATTGTAATTGCAGCATGTGCTGCAGAAAGGTCTGGACATCACCTTACACAGCAGCAGGATGCCAAAGCAGGAATCCATTCTTCTTTCACAGTACAGAAAAGCCAGTCCTCAATGACAGTGGTGGAAACCCCAGAGAGGTCAAGTGAACATCATTGCACAGTTCTTCACACAGTAAACATTGGAGGAGCAAAGATCCTGCTGTGTGTCATTTCAGGGGGGAGAGGTGGCATTTAACATTGTGCCTCAGGCCCTCTGCACCTTCCTGGATATGCTCAACAGCAGCTTGGAGGTGCATTATCTCCTGTTGGCAAATGCTATCATTTTGTCTAGAAGGTGTAAGACATAGGTTCCGCATTCCCCCAAGTAAATAAAAGTCATTCCCAAAAGCTGACTCCCAGCCATGTGGACATGGATATCAAGTCACACGCTGGTCAGACCTCAGGAAGGGCTCTGGAGACACACTGTGGCATGCCATGAAGAGGGGAATGATGCTGCCCTGTAGGCTGTGGCTCCAGAGCCAACTTTTGTCCTTGAAGAGCCTCTTCTATCAGCCGGTAAGGAACGTTTGCAGTGCTGATTTCCATAGTCACCTTTAGTGGATGGAAGGCATAAATTTCCAGGGCTTGTGTTCTGATTTTTTTTTTTTTTTAATTCTTTCAGCTAAATCAAGACTCCATTATTAATTCCCCATAGAAGGAAATTTAAGTAGGACACTAACCTTCAGTTTAGGGTAGCTGATTCTCATGTGCTTCATACCCCACAAGGGTATGAAGGCATGAGGGATATGAGGGCATTAGAGTGGTGTGAGGAGCAAGAACTCAAACTGTCACCCCAAAGTAAGAAAGGAATCCCCTAAAGGCAGTCATGGACTCAGCTATAGCAATTCAGAAACGTATAATTATGTCTCCTTTAAGATTTTTATAACTCTCTTACATTTAAACATAATTTTCCTACATGAAATAAATGTCTAACCTGTTAATTACTGTGTTTTTAAAAGGGGAAAAAAAAAGTAAGGTAGCCCTTTAATAATGTTGGGGACAAAGCAGCTATTTCCCTGATACATTAAAAAATTGCAATGGCAGTAGACAAAAAGCACTGAACAGGGTATTAAAGAGAAACTTACCTTCTGCTGTTTGCTTTAACAATCTAAAATAAAAAGTTGCATTCACATACATCACCTCCAGCTTTTCAACTCACCTGGAGAGCTCCCCTACCCACAATGCACTAAGTGGATGATTAAAAAGAAATGGGGGCTTAACTGAGGGGTAAGCGTGGGGTCTCTGGAGCTTTGCAAAGCACTGAACCATGCAGCTACAGCTGTCCTCCAAACAAGCCCAACATTCTTTATTTATTTGTTATGAAATATTTATGGATGTTATGAAAGGTTTAAAATAATGTGTCTGTCTCTCTCTCTCCCCTCTTATTTTTGCCCTGGCACAGTGTTTTCTAATGCATAAATAATTCTGGCCTGTGGACAGTGGGACAGCACATTAGGTGGGATGTATCCGCTGTATCACATTCTTTCTGCCTGAGAGAAAATATCATTCCTAGTAATTTTCTACACTTATACAATCTGCGTTGACAGTAAATAATTGATGTATGAATTTAGGACTAAACTCCAACACAATATGACTTTATGTCAAGGGTTACTCCCAGCAGATTTTGAGCTAAATCATCTTGCAAAATGGATTCTTTCAGTGGAAAAAGGGGGAAAAAAGCTTTTTGAAATTATTTTAATGGAAAGATGGGACCTCTGCATAGTGCTTCTTTTGATGAGGTCTTGCTTTGCATGGCTGGTAATAAAACCGAGCAATCTACCCATTATGAGATTGGAAATGTTTCATTTGTGATCACAAATGGATTTTTTTTAGATTGACATAAGCGGGTTATTTTTTGTTCCTTTCATTCTCTTCTCTTCTCTTCTCTTCTCTTCTCTTCTCTTCTCTTCTCTTCTCTTCTCTTCTCTTCTCTTCTCTTCTCTTCTCTTCTTCTCTTCTCCCTTTTTTTTCTTTAATTTCTCTTCTTGTGATAGGGAGTTAGCATGTGATAGGGTGCCCTCTGCTTTCCATGCCTGTATTTTCCATAAAAAAACACAATTATATTTTAAATTACAAGCTGGATATATTTGCAACTTAAAGATACATAACAGGAAGAAAGGCTTCACATAAAGGATTACAAATTTACTCCTAGTGCCTCAATTAAAATCCTTTTCATCATGAGAAAGTGGTTGCCATCAGACATAAAGGAAACAAGGAAAGAAACGGATTAGAGAAGAAAGCTTTTATGATAGAGATGGAACTAAAATACTCAATACCTCTATATATCTTATTAAAGACTAGAGGGGAAGATCAAAGGAAAATCATTGTATAAATAACCCATCATAAAATGCTCTTATTTAGAGGAAGGGAATTAATAGAGTGGGGTGGGAGTTATTTGTTTGGTTTTCATTCTTTTTTCTCTCATGATTTAATGCACGGCAGAGTAAAAGTATGTATTTCCCATTATACTAAATATTTGCACCTCAGCTGCTGCACCAGGCATATACAGTTAATTTTAAATTAAAACATCATCACAGTCTTTGAACAAATATCAATATCATTATCTCTGCCAGTGATTCCTTCTCTGCTTAAAATTGTAATGACACTTGTTTACTTATGTTAAATCTCCACTTGTGGAAAATTACTGAATTTGTTGTGCACATAAACAGAATAGCAGAAGAGCTCTTTGTTAAAGGGACAAAACTCTCTCCTGGGACAACAGGGACAAAACTCTCACTTATTTCTCAACACTCAAGTAAATACCTGCCTGTGACTGTTCTATAGATGGCACTCATGCCTCTAAGCAAGAAGCACAGATCCAAGTTCAGGTGAGGAATATTAGAAGTAAATACTTTGATCTGAAGAGAATTCCCGAAAGAGATTGACAATTGCTTGAAAAATACCAAAAGGTTTTTTTTCCCCTTATTTATAGATTTGGCAACTGAGACTGTAAAATAGCAACAAAAAGATGTCTCTGAAAAGAAATTTGCAGTAAAGTACTTTCTTGGGCCTTTGCTTGAGAAAGTTAATGTATACTGTAAGTTCTCCTGTCATTTTCCGGAATAAGGAGCGAGAAGCTATGAGGCAAATGTTGAAAGCAGTCATAGTTTTAGTTAGAGAAAGTGTGATTGAGACACGTAATATAATAGAATTTGAAGGTTAGTCAAATTGTTCTTAAGAGATCTCTCTTGCAGGAATGTTGCTCAGTTTGGTACAAATCTAATTGCAATTTCCTCAATGTTTCTAAGACGTGCAGTGAATGTAACTTGTGCAAGACAGAAGTTTAAACCTGAATACAAACCATGCATTTAATAGTTTTGCAAAACTAGTTACTTTTAACTGAGAGCAAAGACAGTGTCAGAAATTCAAATTAAAAAAAAGCTGCCTTGCAGGTATCACTTCTCTCACAGTAACCACATCTTTGGCTGAATTTTGAATGAACTGATTATCAATATAATAAAGATATAAAAGCTTAATAACATCCTGATTCATATTATCTCAAATATTCTGGCATAGTCCCTGTAGAAATAAGCCTATCTTTGATATCCTCTTAAGTGATGAAGCTGGAAAAGGCATCTGTAAAGATGAACCCTAAGGTCTAAGTGCATTTGGTGTCATTTGGCTCTGTTTCCAATATGATTGTGAAGAGTGGAGATTCTCCTTGACAGAAGCATTATCAGAGTGGTGCATGTAATGTAAGAAGCATAGAAGCATTTAGGAATCTGGAGATGTTCCCATCAGTCCAGGTGGTGTAAACTTATATTTGAGAAAGAGAATTGCTTTCTACAACTTAAAGGGGAACAGGTGAGTCTACTATTCCCACCGACTTCAAAAGAAACTAGGCTTCATTCACTAACCTTGAATTAGGCCCATAAATATAAAGTGAAATATTCTTAAGAAGGACAAAGTAAACCAAAAAGATTAAAGGATTAACACTGACAAAACCAACAAAGGCGTCAAAAGCCACTGTCATTGTTCCAGCCATGGCAGTAAGAGTAGCAGATGCTGAGGAAATGAATAAGAAACCAAAGCAAGTACAGCTTGCTCTTTCATTCAGAATGACCTCTTTACTTGTGTGCATCAGTGGGCCAGGAGCTTCCTGAGACAGAATTTGCAGCAATGGTGTGTCCTTTTGTTTCTGAAACCATACATACCTTTGGCATCTCCAACATGCAGGGGTGGTGAATTCTGTGCATTATTCTGTTTGCTATTCTATACAAAAGAACTAGGCAGTTTTTTGAAATGATTGTTGTTTTTGGGGGGGGCGTTGATTTTTTTTTTTTTTTTAATCTTTGAAGCCTCTAATTCCTGTATTGGGAATGCCCTAGTTCTTCTTTTTAAAAGAAAATAGTAAACAATTTTTCCCCACTCATGTTATGGACATCTTTGAATATTTTATATGTCCATCTTCTGTCTGATTTTGTTTCATTTGAGGTTTTTTGGTTGGGATTTTTTTTGAAGTAATTCTATGGAATCTGAAAATATTCAATCCCATTTCATCTGAGATTCTGGATCTCTCATCGTCTTCCTCTGTACTGGTCCTTGTTCTGCTACATAAATATTCAGATTGAGTATCCAACATTATGGTCAATGTCAAAAAAACAAGTTCTTTGAGGTTCAATGCATAATGATGTAATTTAATGCTTGCTTCTCAATTATTTTCTTAATAATTCTTTATATTCTACTTCTCTTTTGGTGCCACTGAACACTGAGTTGACACTTCAAGAGAACAATTCAAAAAGACTCCCAAGATTGCTTTTCTGCATTGGAATATCTAACAAAAGCCCACAGCTGTATATATTTATGGGTAGAGTCACACTTGTCACTATATATCATTTTACATTTATCAAGACTGGTTTTCATGTACCATTTTAATTCTTCATCACCTGGTAATGTTAACACTTTCTCCAGATTTTCAGCCAATGATAGTTTTGAGAATACTGAGCACTCCCTGCTAATAGCAAACTTTTCCAATTTATATATGAAGTTACAGAGAGAATTTTGATAGGATTCAGGCAGGATAGAAAGAACTGATGCTTTTAAGTGTGGTAAATACATAGACACATTGAAAATACCATCAGAAGGGCATGGTATATGTCTCCTGCAAATCTGAAAAATTAGTGACCCTTCATGTTACATTTTCCCTTTAACTGCTTGAGGCCCTAGTTAGTGATTTTCTAGTTCTTAATCCTGGTTCAGTCTATATGTTGTTGAATATAGAAAAAAATTATGCAGTGGGGAAAAAATAAATAATAAACAAATTGCTTCCATAGGTGCTCATGCTATATCTTGTTTCCCTGGGAATAAAAATAGTGTGCCATGGAGAAACCAGAAATCAATAAAAGAATTTATCACCAAGTAGAGGTGAATTTTCTGGGAAATAAGGGTGAAACTGGTGGACTGGTGCAATGACCATGGCAGACTCACTTTGACATTTAGATGACAAAAATATTTCATGGACACCTCTAAATATTTTCTGCTCATTTTGTCTGCCCTTCTCTGGGTGGACTGAGCTTTGGTTAATGTCAGTGGTACATTATTCACAGGGACCTACACTGAGGTGACCACAGAATAAACTGCACAGCTGCCTGTAGCTTGTGTCATTCAGTAGCTCTTCTAGCAATTTATTAGGATGTACCACTCAGTACCTCTCAGAGGGAGCAAAGAGGTGTAAGCAGGAAGAGGGAAAGAAGCCTACTACTATACTGTGAAAAGCTGCCAAGACTTGCAGAGCCCCAGCTCAGTTTGAAAATTTGTGTCCTTATAAAGGATCCAGTGAAAGATAGGTACTATTTTAAAGAATCTGGAGTGTAAAAAGGATTATTCAAGAGCATCTGAGACAGAAGTTTTACAGAAAAGTTGATGAGCACAGTATCAGAAAAATATTGTGCTATCCATTCTAATGTATCCCTGTTTTTTTACTTCTACTGTAAGATATCAGCTAGCTGAGGTTTTGTCATATACTGCTGACACCAAATAGTCAGCAATTAAGTATGACACCTGAGAATCTGAAATCGCTTCAAGTACTAAGAACTGTCAGTTTCTTTTATTCTACTCAGCTTTTGGAGGCTTTTGAACCTATGTGATTATTTTCTGTTCAAAACTCAGCCCTAAATACAGGTACACAGTAGAGCTTCATTGATCTCATGATGCTGCAGGACTTTGGTTATTCTGTTTTGTTTCAGGAGTGAGAAAAACTGTCAAGTCTCTGTACAGAAAGTCAGAAATGAAGAAGTTTTACTACTTCCCTGATTTAATTTCCTTTAACTTCCTAAATTCTGTAATCTAATGACTCTAGTTTGGTGGGGTTTTTTTTGGTTTTGTTTTGGGGTTTTTTTTGTTGTTTTTTTTGTTTTTGTTTTTGTTTTTGTTTTGATGACACCAACCAAGGGCTGTGCAACTGAAGATAGAAATTCCCTGAGCCATGATGGGGGCAGGACAGGGAAGCTAGCTGTACCAAAACTTATGGCATATGGCCATATCTACCAGAGAAAACAGGTGCACGAGGATGCCTTGGGTAACTTGAGGTCGCTGGAACAGATGCAAATCTTTGCTAGACTTGGCACCTGGACACTACTGAACAGTAGAAGAGACCTGACTATCATTTTAAACTTTTCTTTGTCTCCTCTCTTTCCTGCCTACACAGAGTCATTTCATCTCCTGCACTTCAGAAATCTAGCACCTTTCCTCCATATCACAGAATGACTGAGGAACTCCCCAGGAGTTCTAAGAGCATTATGTGTTTGGCCATGCTTGAGCCAGTATTTTACTTGTGGCAGCCTTAATTCCATAACTTTCATAAGTTAAAAGTATGTTCCACAAGATCCTTTTCCCATCCTTTTTTTTCCCAGACCTTCTTGTTTGACAACAGTCTAAAAGGGGGAAGAAGTCATGGTCTGGAAACACAGTCCATACTAGAATTCAGCCTTAAGCAAGAAGTGTCAAAACCAAGATTTTGGAGAATTAGTGATACTTTCACGGTGCTGGCTTGCTCATAAAGGTAATTACACATGCAAGTGAATTATGTAGGCATTTATAACGCTTCTGTCTGAAGTGAAATGCTCATCAAATATTTTCTGCAAAGGCAAATATTTTCTGTACTCTTGCTTCATGTTTCACAGCACAAGTTAATGAGTTGGCTGGCACTTTGATGTTCAATGTATTAGGCTTCATTGTAGTTCAGAATCTCAATCCCTGCTCATTTCTGTCATTTTGTGAATTTATCAAAGGACAGGTCTTGCGAGGCCTGCTCATGGGCCTCCTCCCCATTCTCCACCGCCAGTGTGTTTTACCATGTCTACACTGCAGTTGCTATAGTGCTGTGAAGTGTAACAATGCTTGGGCTGACTTAAATCAAGCCTAGTGATCCCAGGTACGAAGTCAATTCTGCTACAGCACTGAGGAGGGAGTGCTGAGCTGTGCCAGGGCTGGTAGAGGGATGGTTGTACTCTGGCTTGCTCCTTCCCAGCTCATATGGATATAAGAGCAGTGACCCATGCCTTCGTTTGAAGCACAGCAAGGATCTCCTCTGTCCTGTCCTGAACTGGGTTAACTTGATGGGATAATGAGTGATATGGGTGACAAAACATTGCAGATCATATTCTTCTGCTCTGTATAATGCTAGATAAGCAGTACTGAGAGGTTATGAAGATGGTCTTGAAAACAGGTCTTCCTTGTTTTCCTAAATTCCTTCTAGAGCTTTATACCACTAGATTTTTCAGGACTGTTGGCCTCAGTCTCATTTTTATGCACTCAAGTCTACTGTCCACAAATTCTTTAATCTTAAGTAGCAGCCTGTGTGATACAAAATTCATTTTGCTGCATAAGGCACTTGTGTCTACAGTGTGTCCTATCAAAACAGAGCTGGATTGTTTATCTTTATTCTCCTCAGAGTAAGCATTCTGAAATTTTATTTTATTTTTAATATTAAAACTAGGAACTTGGAAATTTGCATTCAGAAATTCTGCATCCATTGAGTCATGAATGTAATGGATTGAATGGCTCTAATATCCACTCTCAGAAATTGACCACTTCTTATTGAAAATGCATTTTCTGTTATGCATCTGTTGAGGCCAGTACATAAAAGAAATGGTACATATATGGATATATGTATATATATACATACACACATATGTGTTTATACATATATATATATCTAAAAGAAGACTTATAGTGCCTTTCTCTTCATTCTTCTCCATCTTAGATAAACCCTTTTTTTTTTTGTAGAAATTTCATTTTTTTTCCAGATGGGAAAAAAAGAAAGTATTTTCAATGTAGAAGCAGGCAGATATAGTAAAACAAAGCTTCAGCCCAGCCTTGAGTAAATGCTTGGGCAGATAGCCAAAACAGAGAACTTTCCAAACATGGTTGCTTGACTTCCAAGTGAATCATGCTATTTTTGTTGGGAAGGAAGACCAACCCATTTTTTGTGTTATATGCTGGATTGAGATGACTAATTTTTCACCCTGTGTGTAGAAGTAAGAACTGTTGTCTGAGATAAATGGAAAATATTTAAGCAAATCTTTTGTTAAAATGATGAGTCCTATGATGCATGAAATAATAATAAAAAAAGCTTCTTTCAAGAAATCTGCATAGAATATAGGTTAAAATCACCTAAAATAAAATCAGTTTAAATTGCCTTTCCTATGACAAAAATTTTAGTATTTTATCATCTAATGTGAAAATCAAAGGCATTCCTTTAATGTGTTTTGCTTTAAAATGTAAATTATATTTAAGTCTATTCTCAATGGTTAGCTGTGCCGAGCTTCTGCAGCTTTCCTCTTTGCCTGAGTTCCCTTTTTTTTTCTCTTGACAAGCAATGTCCCCATAATGCACATATTTCATACGTAAGGAGTTGTGGAGAATGGTGTGAAAACAGGTTTGTAGATTAGAGAGTTGGTGGCAAACTTTGGACAGGTGAAAATTATTAAAAAAGACTGATGAACTGCAGAGTGAGTTTTTGTTGCCAGATCATTCTCAAACCAGTAATGAAGTTACAGCCTAATTAAGTTCATCCCTTTTCTTTCCACCTGAATGGCTGGAGCACAGAATCAGAGCCGCTTGATGTGCAGGTTTTTTTAGAAAGTGCCCCTCCACTCTGGATTGTCCTCTTGCTCTCTGGCACGGCTTTGGTGCTGTTCTTGTGTCCTTAGTGCTGCTGCAGAGAAGTGCAAAATCTCCATGTTCCTCCTAGTCTTTACAGAACTCCAGCCTGATATTAGATATAACTAGAGGTGCAGAAAGCTGATTAGACTGTTGCCAAAAAAGTTTGTTTTCAAGACTTCCTTATTTTATGTGTCAGAGATTAGGGGAGGAAAGCACATTGAAATGGAAAAGTGAACATGGAAAACAAGAATTAAACAAATATTTGATCCCATAAAAATTTAAACCAGCATAACTAATATTTAGAGGAATATTTACATGTTTGAAAAAAAACCCCCTAGCAAAAGCTCAAAAGGCATCTATTTAAATAACTGTCCTTTCACTAGGTTAGATCAGCATATGCTGACAAGAGGCTTGTGTTGTGGGTTTTGTAGTACTCTTAGCCTAATTAACAAATGCATTACTGGCACAAGTGAGCCTGGAACAATTGCCAGTCAGAACACTCAGAGAAGCCACCAGGGAACACTGGATAGCAATAAAAAGCCATGGCTGCTTATTTTTAATTCTTTGGAGGGCCAATTCAAACAGCAAATGTAATTACAATTCTGTAAATAGAACACCCGAAAGCACTCCTTCTGGCATTAGTATGCATATCTTTGATATTTGTTTAACAAATGATCAAGTAGCCCTTTCCTTATGTTGCTTATTTAAGGGGTTTGAAAATTTGAAAAGCAATGCTGAAAATACCATATAACTGTGTAGGCTTTCACTTCCAAATGCATTGGAAAATCACTGATTTAGCTGGTAAAAGAGCCTACATCTGGCTTTCTTACTCACGTACAATAAACAGAAGAGTAGGTTTATGAATACTTTCTGTTTTGGTACCCCTTTATTTGAAGACAAGACTGATTATGTTGGAGCATGATATAGACAAAATTATTTCAAAGGGAAATCATAGCATTTCAACATTGAAATGCTAAACTAAATCTGTGTTCTTGCATTACTTTTACTAAGCACAACTAGAAGAGTCAAAACAGAAAGCAGGAAACTTTGCCATCCTTCAGATGTGGCATACTTTTCCATTACCTGACATACCGAGTGTCTCAGCAGGATGTTATCCTGCTTTGTAGTATTTTGTGCAGCAGGCAGGCTTGCTGTGGTAAGTTAATTCAGAGAAAGAGCGAAAGTGGCTAAGGCACAGCAAGATGTGATCATAAATTAATAATGTTCAATGGACTGTGACTGTGAGAGCTGCTACTTGGTGTTTCAGGTCAGGATAATCCCTAGACTCGGTTTGATTTAAAAAATGGCAACCATATATTTCATGTGCAAATGGAAGAACACAGAAGTCTTGTGGGAGGTAGAAAGTTCTTAGAAAGATCAAGGCAAGTACCAGAGGGAGAAAAGAGGGAAAAGAATAACAACAATAATGCCAAAGTGAAATAAACTGTCCTACTGTCTGTACATTAGTACCTCATAAACACAGGTAACATTAAAAACATGATTCTTGTATTAAGGACTCATATGATCAAAAATCTCAAATTCTTGCTAAGTCTTGCTGGTTTTCCTCTGCCTTAGAGAGTTAAGTGACAGCTTTTTGCATGAGGAAACTAAGTGGGTGAGAAATGGTCACAGGTGCCAATATGATGTAAATAAGGGAAAAGCATCTTTAAAAGTTCTTTCTGTTCCCTCTCCAATATAATTGTCTGCCTCAGTTTCAGTTTTGGCTGGTTTTTAGGAAACAGACACAAACTGGAGTTTGGCTACAAAACCACTTATTTATCAATTCTTATCATCTCATTATTGTTCAGCAGCCAGTACTTGACATCAACTTTAAAAGATGCTGCCACATTCTCAACAGCTAAAATTATACCATGTTATTTGTGCAGCAGGCACAAATATTTGTCTTGTGTTTCTCATATTTTTAAAAAGTCAGTCTTGCTGCTGGAATGTATTTACATTACTGAATTTATGACAGGGAGGAAAGCTCTGTAATTTAACAGAGTTAAATTGAGATTCCAGTTGTTTTAAAAGCACTTGCTCTTTCAAAGTGGTGTGGTGGGGCAGAAGGAAGGATGGCTGCTTGTTTATCCTAGCTGGTGTGCTTCAACTCCGCCCAAGCCTTCACAGGTGGAGGAAGGACTGCTTTGTCTTTTGTGACATGAAACTGTCTGCTCTGTTAAGGATCCTTTGGGAATGCAGATTGGGGCAAGGTGAGTGGGTGACATCACAGGATACCCGGTTTTGTTACTCAGCATGACAACTTCAGAACATGCACCCCCTTGGCTGTTGCCATGGCCATACTGTTCCATGGGGTTTTTTGTTTTGCAAATCAGTGCACACCAAACTGATGCAAGTTAAAAAAAAAAAAAAAAAAGTAATTTTGTAACTCAGATCATTCAGAGAGCTGATTTACAGTGTGGCTTCCAAAACTGTTGTCTGGGCACTGATGAAAAATCAGTGAACCAGTGTGTGGGAACACCTGCTTGAGAAAAAGAACCTTGTCATTTGGTTTTGCTGCCAAAGTTAATGTATCTTGTACTCATGTCCTGACACAGAGAGCAAACAGGGTACTTGCAGCATGAAAACCAAAAGGTTTCTGAAAGAAAAAGTTCTGCCTGCAGTAAAGACTAAACTCCCAGCCCAAAGGTGATGTACATCCAAAGGTGATGTACATCAAGAGAGTTCCCTAGAGACTTTGTAGGACCATTGCAGCTGAAGACTCCAACAAATAGACTGGAGGGAAAAGTCAATTCTCCAACAGACAGTGCAGAGGCTCATTTTTCTAAACCTTCATTTCACCTGTTTCACTTTTCCCCAACAAGTCTAAGTGTTCCCTGTTAGAGGTATCATTTTGTTCTCTTTTTCTTTGCTGATAGGCTGAAGCTTTGGTGGCTTATGGTACACCCTGCGTGGGGGGAGCAGGGGGCAGATTGGAGCTCTCCATTGTGATCAGCATGGGATCTCCTCACAGGAGTCTGCAGGAGTGCGTGAAGGCTGGATGGGAAGAGGGCATTTAGTCTTCAGCAAAAGCCAAACTTGACAACATGAAGAAGATTTTCTTTCTCTCAAGTAGGTAAGGTTGAATTAGGGATGAAAAGGACCTTGGTGGTGGAAAGGTTGGTCACTGGCTGAGCTTACTCATGGAATCTAATACATCTGTAGTAGGGCAGCACTGAGCTTACAAAATAATGTTATTTTCAGTTGTAAAGTTAACGCAGCTTTAAGGCTCCTGGTTTAAGGCTGAGCACAAGAGACAAGCCCTCAGTACCCGCGTCCCAAGGTTGGATGTTTTGAAGCTAGGGGAAGTGATATCAAGAGCATCTAATCCCTAATCTAACTGTTGTATCTTGTCTTTAAACTCTGTTGAAAACTGTATGTTCCCCAATTTGTCTTGCCTGTAAGGGTGAAGCTGCTATGTGGTATTATGTGGCATCTTCTGAGTTTGGATCCATCTCCCAGTTTGTGTCACAGCTGGAAATGGAGTGGTGGTCAGACATGTCAGTCAACAGAGCAGTAGTGAAAACTGTCGCCCAGTGTGTGAAGGGCAGCGAGCCAATTTGGTCTTGAAAACACCTGATCCTACTTGTTCCAGCTCTCCTTTGAATCATTACCTTGTAGAAGATATTCTGGACGTTCACTTTGCTTACTTTAATAAGCAATTGAATCTATGCTTTCCATCAGTTCCATATGGCATAAAATGATAAATCCTTACTGGGTGTAATGCTACAGAGCAGTGAATACAGTACATAGCACGGTTCTTACTCCTGCTTCAATCGCTGACATATAATGATTTCACTGATATAGATGTGTAATAACTTAGTGCCTCCACTCCACATTCACTCAGATATCACCATTTATGTCAGGTTTTAATATAACCCAGGTGTTTGCTTAGATCTGGCCATAGCACAAAGTAAAGTAAACAGTATGATTTATAAGATGTAGAACTAGGTTTTGTCAGAATTCAAAGTAGAGCAACGAAAACTTAATAGTAATGAAACTCCTATGTAGACTGAATGGGCAAAAAAAGAGTAAGAAACTACAAGAAACTTACAAAAAATATCTCCTTCTGCCTACCACATATTGACAGGACATATCTTTTCCTTACTCTTTGGTCTATCAACATTGCAATGGAGCAACAACTTACAACCAGTTCTGAGCAGTTTCCTCTAGTCCTTATGAAAAGTCTTCCCTATCCCTCCATCCCCTCTAAGGTCTCGGTATATATCAGATGCTTTCTCTCTTTCTCTCTATGTCCCTCTTAAGTTCTTTAGAATTCTTTGCTTATGATCTCAGAAGTTCCCTCTTACCCAAAATAGTGCAAATAAGCAGCTTTCTCCTCTTCCACACAGCCATGGCCTTTGAAAATTGCTGAAGGGAACATGCAGTGAGCAGCAAATAAATAACCAGCTACTGTCTCGTTGTTTCTGATTTTGCTTTCTATTGCAGCCAATATCACTCCAGAAGGTAAAACTTCTCTTTCATCAGTATGAGATGTGACCACCAGTCTGGCTGCTCTTTTTCAGCCTAACCTGATTTACTGGGATCTGGTCCTCTGGATCTCTCTGATGTTTATCACAGTCACCACTGGAGAATAAAAATGTGTGAGATTGAGGTGTGCTGTCCTGATTGCCCTTTTCTAACAGCACTAGGAGTGTTAGTTGGCCCTAGACCTGCTTCTGCTTCCCGTGGCCCAGACAGATGCTCTGATGCCATGGAGCTCACCCCAAACTCAAAAGCCAACTGAGAAACAGCTGGTCCTAAGCTTGGTACTACCGGTGTTTGAGCTCCCTCCTTCACAGCCAGGTTGTTGGTGTAGATTTGAAAGCTCAGCCATGCTCAGCTTTTCCATGCAGTTCTGTGTTGAACTCTATAGGGTCAATATTTTCAAACATTTTCCTAGGGTTTTTTTCTTTCTTCTATAGCACATGCATATTAAAAGTTTTATCTAGTTTTCAAAGCTCACTATTTTAAGAAAAACTTTCTAGAATTCCAACCAGAGATATTTCTTGAACTAGAGTTTATGAAAAATAAGAAGCAGCTTACCTTCTGTTTCTTTTAGCATTTAATGACTGAATATGGGAAGGTCTTCATTACTTCTGTTAGAATAAAGTGTGAAATAACCGGATGTTTTAAGAAGGAATTATAAATCCTTAGGCAATACTCAGAGAAACAGTCAACTTTGTACGAAAGAAGTATTATCTAAGAAATAATACACAATTTCCAAAAGCTGATTGTGCACTTTATTCATGAAAATATGAGTAGGAGTATATGTTCATATGTTCATAAAAGAACATATACATTAACACAGAATTATGCTTGGTTTCAATATTTCCACTAGTTCCTCTTTTACAAAAAAGCACACACTTATATTTTAAGATGTTTGTGAACAATTCATAGATCCACAGCAGGGTTTTCTATGCCGACGTTTCACAATATATTTTTTCTCTGAGGAGAACTGTGGCAAGTATGTGATGTCAGATAATAAACCTCATATTAGAGAGCAGTAGCCTAATATGCAGATATGACACTTCTGATGTTTTTGCTTAGAATCAATCATAAGCTTTTCTTTCTGTGGGCTTTGTGAAAGATTGCTTACTTTCTTTCAGAAATTATTACTCTAGTTTAGACCCTGGGTTCTTAGGATGACAAAACCAGAGTTAAAATAAACTTAAAAAATAGTTCAGGCTCTCCAGGAGGCATAAAAGCCCCCTGATTTCTGAGCAAGTCTACATGGCTTCATTTCAGTGTTGCATCAGAAAACAAAGGCCTGCTATACTTTGTTTTTAACATTTGCAGTTAAAATATAAAATCATAACCAGCGAAACCACCCACCTCCTCATGGTTTCTCATCCATCTAAGATTGTGTTCTGTACTTCACTGTGGACATTTTAAGATGTATAGTTTTGCTTATGTCTCCTGTTCTATCAAACATTTTCCCTTTGAAAAACATAACATAATTTATCTTTGTGCAGACATTGAAAATATCTGTCTTTGGTCTGCTGAGTTCAGCAGAATTGAGTCTATGATTTTTTTTTTCTTCCTTATTAATTTCCTAATTTCAGGTTTGAAGTTGCCTATTTACATTTTTAGAAGCAGGAAGTTTTATTATCTTTACAGAGAACACAGCCTACACATCTGGAGGAAGGGAAAAAAAGATTTAGAGAGGAGGTGCATCCCTCATTGGGAGATGTCACAGCAATTGCCTGAATTTAACTATTTGGTGTGGTATAGCCACAAAAGTTTCAGGTTTGGGGATAACTGGTTGTATTCATTCATGAGGATTTTTTTCTACCACAAGAAAAGGCAACCATATAAGAGTTGCTCTACTGGCGCATAAGTCCTTTCAGTGCAAAAGAGCTCTTTGCAGCTGTGGTTCCACAGTACTCAGATGTGGCATAGAACATAGGGAAATTCAGCTGCATGGTACGGAGGGCAGAGCATTGGAAAAAAGCTTTTGCAGCTTTTGTTTGACCCTGGGCTGCAACACTGGCTGCAGCACCTCTGTCCATCGTCAGCAGGCATGGAGATGCCTGTGGCTGCACTGGGCCTGAGTTGGCCCTGAGCTCTTCAGGCAGGCCCTGGAAGGAATGGGGTCTTTTAGAGTGGATGGCCAAAGGATTCGGGCACCCACTTAAAATGCTAAGAGCAGAAGGGGGGATGTGGTCAAGGGTGTTAATCATTCCCAGGTGATCCCCCAGAAGAGCTGCTTGTTAGCTAACAGAGAGGAGCCTCAGGGGAGTATTCACAAACCTCCAAAGGCTGGAGCTTTACCACACTTCTGGCTGGAGTAGCCACAGGTTTGTTCCTGTTCATTAAGAGGCAAAGAGGGACGTAAACAGAGAACTGGTAACCACCAGGGACCAGCCTTTTTCCTTCAGGAACAGGTTGTTGTCTCCCATTAAGGAGGATGCTGTCCATAGTGCTGTCTTTGGGGATTATACATATTTGTGAAAGTTTACCCAGCTAATTTAATCAGACACATATAGTCTCTGTGGAAAACAAGGACTGAGTTTTCAGGGGTTTGTTTAATTATTCTCTCACATGCTTTTGTGCATCCTTAAAATGTGTCACAGTAAATGATCTGATTCTCAAATTATTCATCACATCTTCAGGTTATTGTCCAAGACCATCTTTGAAGTAGTTGTGTTGCAGAAGGCAAGGTAACTTTTCCCCCTTGTTTTCTGTTTAAAACAATTAAAATACATCAGCTGGCTCTGCAGAAATTGCTAAAATTCTTCCAGAATAGTTATTTCTAATTTTTTTCTTTTACATTTAATTTTTTCAATTTTTCAAGTGCTTAAGTTTTGGAGACTTTTTTAAGCCTTCTCCTCAATCAAATTTATTTTCCTTTTTCTTCTGCATAAAACCTGTGATTTATCTCATCGTAGCATAATTAGAATATCCTGGTTGCCCATAAAGTATCCCTTAACTATGGGATACTAAATATGTGCCCCTCTGGGAAGGTTTGGAAAGACTGTTATATAAACAAACATTTTCTTTTTTACCTTTTTTACCTTACTTTGCTTATTTCTCTAAGCATTCTCCACAAGTATCTGATAAGGAAAAGATCTTTTTTCTTACAGTGAAATAGAATATTTAAGACAGATAAGAGGAAATAGTCAGTGCTTGATGGTCTGACTTGATTGTGCTCCAAAGCACGAGATTATGATGTTAACAGCCTATAGTGTCAGTATGCTCAGAGGTGGCAACCCCACAAGCCACAAGGAGTAGGTGAGGAGGGTAACGTTCATTGGCTTCTGAGGAAGATTTAGAGGCTCTCAAACAGGAAAGTAGTTTGTTTAAAACAGAAAAGAAAAGGAGTTTGTTTTGAAATGTGTAGTCAAATGTGAAACTGATTGCCACAGGACACTACTGACATTAATCACATGAAATCAAGAAACGGGTAGAAGAACTCATGGTGGAAGAGTCCATCTAGATTAGTTATATCCAAGGTTTGTTCTTCCAGGTCAGGAAACCCTTGACCTCCAGATCTCAGAACCACTGGAAGTCCTTAGTTAGATGACCTCTAGACTCTGGGAATCCCTTGTTGGTTTCTACAAAAGCTAGAGGCTTTATAGTCTTGCCTAAGAATGAACAGTTTGATTTTATTTGGACTGAATGGGTTCTACATGTGACCTAGTATGAACATTCTTGTAATCTTAATGAAAGCTTTATCAAACATTTCCTTATCTATTTCAGGTCAAAGGAGCATGGCTTCTGCTGACTCTTCTTTCTCCTATTTCAGGCACTTATTTTGCTCTTGCTCTCTTCTCTCTTACTTATCTTTTTAACATAAAATGCTCAATGTGTCTGGCCACCCTGAAATTTCCTCTCTAATAGACTAGCAGGGCACTCCTAGTCTGTATAGAAGCAAAGTCGCCCTTAAGGAGCATCTCATTACTTCTCTCTCATCAAGCACATTGCAGTCCTCCTTCTGTTTTTTTTTTTTTTTTGTTTTGTTTTGTTTTGTTTTTGTCAGATAATATGTTAAGTAATATCAAAGAAGAAAACTGGGGAGGCACACATGGCAACAAACTTCTTGTGGAGCAAGAGAAGTTTCATTCATCCTTCCTCCACCACAGAAACAAGAAAGAAGAAGATGTAGAGGAGAGGTTAGCATTTGGAACAATCCCTAATTTGTGATTCCCAGAGTTATACTTTCCTTTGGCTGTGTGTGCAAGCTTATTGAAAGGAAGTGAGAAATCCTCTATTCAAAATGAAAAATTCCATGTAAGATATTATTTCTCTCAGTGGCAGAATGGAAGCAATAGGGGGGAAAATTGAGAAAGAGAAAGAAAGCCCCAAACCCAGGACTACATGATAAAATTACATGAAATTATATGAAGTTTATTTTGTCTGACACATATTAATCTACAGAAGCTAAGCATGCTGATTCCCTAGGTCGTAACTTTGTAGTTGCTCTGCTACTTGGTACCATGGCCAGCTAGCAAAAATGAAAGAAAACCTAAACCATAAATCAGTCTCACAGCTACAGTACTTGGATAAATACAAGGAAAATTAAGGGTAGGAAGTGTTTTTTTCTTGTTTGTGCTGGTTAAATTGATTTCTATCTGTCTGTCACTGAAACTCTGTTTTAAAACTAATGATTGTGGCTTCACGTAGAATAGTTGATATTCTGACCCACATCCTAACGGCCTCCTTCAGTCCTTAGCAAACAGAAATAAAAATGACCCCAGGAGCTAGCAGCCTCCACTGAGGTGCTGAATCAATGACATCTTTGTCCAATTCCTTTTCATTAAAAAAACCCAACAACCAAACAGAAACCCCCAAATATTTGAAGGGTATTTTTCATTTTAGTTGGGGTTTTTTTTGTTTGTTTGTTTGCTTAGTTTTATAAAATATATTTTGGGAGAAAACTCTTCTACTTCTTCCTCTTTTGAATGTTGCTGATGTACCAAGGTTCTTTCCAAGCTCCAATAACAGGCCACTATAACATAAACTGGCTGGGCTTGGCTGCCAATCTATAATGTTCTTGGCCATGATTAATCTGATAAATAATAAATATATCAATCTAGTCTTTTAGACAAGGACAAATTCTTACCAGCGGGGAGGCACGAGGCCTCTTTTACAGCTGCCTGTAGTGCTGGAATTAATTATTTAATGCTTAATTCTTCAGGAAATGAGAAAGTTTTGATTAATGTTGTCCAGTGTCATTTCTTGCTTGTTTGATATGTGTCAGATAATTTTTCCTCGGCAGTCGCTCTGAAAAAGCCAGAGGCTACTGTCACTGGGATCAGACACTGAATTTCTAGAGATTAATTGAAGTGAAAATTTAGAGAAATGCACCATAAGTGCTTGCCCAAGATAACCTTTCACAGGCTAAATTTAGCTTCCTTTGGTAATGTTAGCCTCCTATTGCCCTAGTGTAAAACATTTATTTTTAATGCTGTGAGAAACCTATTTTGTTTCTTTGAATTTTTTCCTCATTTTTTTCTTCTTAACTCCATGTATATCTGCATGATTAAAATATTTAAGGTTTGATTCTTCTCCCATTTACCTCACTGTAATTCTGCAGCTTCCATGGAAACCAATATAATGCTTGTTGTTTTATTACAGAAGGGGACGGGTAGCTAGGGTTGAGCCATAAAATTAGAAGTAGGTAAGGCAGGTATCAGGACTATCTGAAGCTTCTTTTAGCTCTAGCTCTGCAGCAGACTCAGTCTGAATGCTAGAGGCTCGTTTCTCTTGCTATTTGTGCCGAGGTGACTCAGGCAGCAATGTAGTTAGTCTTGAAGGAGGACTCCTATCAAGACGGACAACCTGTAATTGCTGTGACTGCTGTGAGCACTAAGATAAAGGGCTCCATGCAGCTTCTGGTACTGGACATTCACATGGTTGTTTTCTCTGTAGCTCTGCACCCTCCAAAACAATTTTTTTTCTTTATTGGTATTTTCCAGTGTTTACTTCCATAGCTGTCTTTGCAAGAAAGAAGGGCTGTATTCTACCCTCGAGGCTATTTTACTGCTCTTTAAAATCCTGCAAGTGCTTGTGTGCGTTACATCCTTTCAAAATGAATTTGTTTAAATGCTAACACAGTTTAGCAGATTTTCCTCTGGCAAAAATATAGCCCCATGCAGTGAGTATATTTCTCTAAAAGATAACAATTTTGGGCTAATTTGGCTGGAGGTGTATACCTATGATGGATGATTATGGCCCATCATCTAGTGTCAGTGATAGAACACCTGACCCCTCTACTCAGCATTTTCTGAGGCCATGCCTGGAGTGCTGTGCAAGGTTCTGGGCTCCACCATACTAGAGAGATGTGGACACACTGGAGAGTTCAGCAAAAGGCCACTAAGATGATTACGGGACTGGACCATCTGTCATATAAGAGAGCTGGGACTGTTTAGCCTGGAAAAGAGAAGTCTCAGGGCTCATCAATGTATATAAATATCTAAAGGGAGTGTGCAAAGAGGATGGAGAGAGGCTCTTTTCAGTGGTGCCCAGTGACAGGATAAAGGGCAATGGGTGCAAAATGAAACACAACAGGCTCTATGTGAACACAAGGAATCAAGTTTTTACTGTCAGGGTGGCAAAGCACTGACAGAGGTTGCCCAGGAAGGTTGTGAAGTCTCCATCCTTGGAGATACTGAAAAACAGTCTAACCATGGTCTTGGGAAACTTTTGTGGCCCTGATTGAGCAAGGAGGTTGGATCAGCTGATTTCCAGACGTCCCTTTCCACCTCAATCATGCTGTGAACCAATCTGTGAACTATTTCTATAACCTGATTTCTTCCTAATTTATTACAGAAACATGTTCTTGATATGATTTAACAGTTTTCATTAGTGATACTGGGGCTATTTCATGAGCTCACTTGTCCACCCAGGTGCTGCACCATTTAGATCTAAGGGCTAGGACAGAGGAGTGAAATATTTAAAACATGCCCATAAATAATCTACATGTTTTTTTCTAGACATGAAGCAGTATTGAACTGAAATATGTTGACCTAGGAACCTTCACAGCTTTTGGCCAAATGTGCAGAGATCTTGTCTCTGACCTGGCAGGGAAAAGAAACAAACTTTAGAATTGTAATGCCTGTCAAGAAAAAAAAGAAGGTTTCAAACTGTATATTGTTATTCCTTTTATTCCAGAAAGAATAACTGTTCCAATAAAATTCTAGCTTAAGACTAAAAAAGTTTAAAATCTTACTGATTTTTTTTCTTTTATTTTAGTTTTGTTCTGAATGTCAGCTGTTTGAAGCTCTACAGGAGTCAGGAATCTTAGATTTGTAGACAGATTACAAAGTAGGTGATGGAATTGTAAATATATGATTAATTGCATAAGATTCTGAAAAATACATTTACCATTTCTTCTAGTTATCACATGTGCATAAACTGATCATGCACATGCACACAGAGACTTGTCCACATTGAGTATAAACAGTTTATATGAGGAGGGATTCTTTAAACAGAAATTTTCAACATGTGAGGGGATATTAATAATCAATTTCCCTAATATCTAAATACAGTTTGAACATTTGAAATGCAGATAATGTCAGGAACTACCATCGTAAAATGCCTCTTTGCATTTTTCTGACTAGTTCTTTTTAAAGGAACGTGACATTTTCTTTCATTTGTTATCCAAACAAAATAAAAAATTGGCTTGACCTAATAAAAATATGAATATGAAAAACTACAAAAAGTTTAACTAATTCTTGAATCAGTAAAAAAAAACCCAAAAACCACCCTGAAACCTAGCTAACCTAAGCTAATGCAAGGCACAATAAAAAGGTTTTACAGTGTGTGAATGTTACTTCAAAAGTAGAATTTGTTTAGGGAATTTGTATTTTCTGCTTCTTTCTTCAGGAACCTATTTGCATTTTAAATAATTAAAGCATTAAAACCGAAAAATTTATAAATGAGAGCTGCGAAGAGAATCCTGCTTGGCAGACAATAGAAAAGAAATTATTACCCTGCTAGGTTTGCTTTAATGTCATATCTGTCACTCTCCCCAAGGTAGGTTCATTACCATACCAAGTGCACCTCCTGCCACCACCTCCCCCATGCACACACTCTTTTTCTTCCACTCCCTGCCACTTAAGGACTCTGGATCTCTAGGGGACTTTGATCTCATTGTACACACTAACCCAAACAGAACCTCTGCTGTTCTCAATAATTTTTTCTTAAAAAAAAAAAAAAAAAAAAAAAAAAAAAAAAAAAGAAAGAGAGAGAGAGAAGCATGCTGGGGGGGAGGGGAGCGAATTTGTGTGAAGAGTGACAGAACGCTTTGTCCAGCGCAGCTTTGGCTGGTTGTAACAAGCGTCAGGACATTAGACGCAACAAAAGCTGGATTGGCAGTATCATCAATCACAGCTCTGACAGTCGACTTCAGTTTGTTTGTTCCACTCTGCATAATAAGTGATTGGATCAGGTTTAATTAGATATTGGGTAATCAATCATTGCCAACAAGGCAACCCAGCTTGGGATCTAGATGCTGCAAAGGGGGGGGAAAAAAAGCAAATCTCATCCAGGGTGCATAAATACTCAAACGTATAAGCACATAGGGTGAAGCTTCAGAGGAAAGGTATAAAGATGTCTGCAAGATGGCACATAATAGAATCGTTCACATCTGTACTACTTGTTACCAGACATCTGCAGTTTGACATTTTACTTTCGCTGCATAATTATTTTTCAATATAATATAATATACTGACCTGAGGGAGAAGACAAAGCAATTAAATTATGCATAAGATCCTTTCCTCCCCAGTCCTTACCAAAAAGACAAAAAAAAAATAAAGAGAGAAAATGCAAGAATAGGAATTAGCATTCTTATGGCTATTTGCAGAGAAGGACAGAAAATTCTTCCTCCTGCCTGCTATGATGATGGGTCCCACTGCATAACTTGCCAAATCAGCTACTCTGAATTGAGATTACATTAAATAAATTTTTCTATCTTATTTTGCAATGTGTACTTATAGATTAAGGCCCATGCAATGAAGTAAAAGGAGTGATAGATGGAGCAAATTAATCCCATTAAATTTAATTAATCCCATAAATCAAGAGAAAAGTTGAAAAGAAATTCTTCTAGAAGACCCAAAGGGAAGCGTACCTGCATTTTTTATAAACACATAATGCTGGTGTAAGTTAACCCAGGATAAGAGGTATCACTAATTAACAAGGACTGCATTATCAGAGGCCATTTTAATGTGCAGAGTAGGGCATGCACAATGCAGGTGGGAGCAATGTGACACCTGACTCTGGTGTGTTCTGCTGCCTAACAGTGCCCAGCTCACTGGCAGATGCCTTACATTCCTATAAAATGTGTGGGGAGGACTCTGTAAGAAAGTGGGTACAGAGAAGCTGCCAAGCTGGAGGAAGAGTCACTCCCACCCAGAAGCAGCAGGAAATGCTGAGATTCAAGCTACATAATACTTCAGTGGAACCAGGACAAGCATCCTGCTCACTGTTGCATTTAGGTGTCTTTTAGGATTGTGGTGAGTCTGCATCATGGAATACAATGCTCAAGGAGAGAGGTTTGTCAGGGATAAAAATCACTGCCCTGATAAGGACCAGGAAGGATTGCCACGTTGCCTGCTACAAACTAGATGAAACTTTCAGCTGACACTGTTTTAAGGGGGTTTTTTTTTTTTTTTTGGTTATCTGATCTGGTACTTGTGTTCTGACAGAGGAGCACCTTAAAGATGTCTATGGCCTCAGTTAGGAAAGACGCTGTGTTAGGTAAATACTGTCAGAGGAAACTGATCATACTGAAAGGACCTGTGTGTTTACAGGATGTGACAGTAAATTCTGTACTTTAGACCTTTAAATCATAGCTGGAGGAGAAGCCTACTGGGGGGTCATGACTAAGAGCTCATGTAGCAAAAGAGCCAGTTTGCATTCTCCTTTCCACAGCTGTCACTGCCAACGTCTTTGGCTTTGCAGTAGAAGTGAAGAACATGGTCAGACATGGTACCCCTCTGTCTGAAATGTATTAATTTGGAGAAAAGAATTCAAGTTTTATTGATCAAAAAAACCCTCCAACCAAGAGTGGGCAAGTACAAGGAACTTATTTGATTAAAGCATGTTGGATTTGTAGTCTGGAATTTGCAGGTGTTTTCT
Organism: Corvus hawaiiensis; assembly: GCF_020740725.1. Classification (NCBI taxonomy): domain Eukaryota; kingdom Metazoa; phylum Chordata; class Aves; order Passeriformes; family Corvidae; genus Corvus; species Corvus hawaiiensis. The sequence continues at coordinate 1,865,272 of NC_063242.1, forward strand.
GGTCAGTGCAGAAAAAGTATCTGAACTTTTGCTTTATGGGACCAGCTTTAAAAAGGAAGGAAGAGGAAGAAGAAGGGAAAGGAAATCTACAACAAAGATTTTCCTCTGCTCAGCTGTGATGTGCTACATTGAACAATGTTTCATGTTTGACACACACTTTAACCTGACCCCAGTGTAGCGATAGCCTGAGTATTTTGTCCACTAGAGAAAGCTTTTATCTTGATTTGTTGTGTTATGTATTGCACATTTTATGATGTATCTGGATCAGCTGCCATGATTCCTAGGCCTGGGAGTAGCCATCAAATTATCAGAGTCAGTCATCATGTCATTCTAAAGAGATAGTCTCCCCTGACTCCTCTTCAGTCTCCTCAGCTGCAAATCGGGGCCTGGCTGAGCTTTTCTCAGACACGCTGAATGTCACATTTATTTTCCTGCTGTAACTAGTGAGATTGGACTCCTCTGTAAAATTTACAGTATGACTTTCTAACCAAGCCCCCCTTTTATTCTGCTCCTCTTGATTCTCTTCAAACTCACCCAGTTTGAAGCCAGAAGCAGTGGTGTTTCTAGCCTGCTCTGCTTTTACTGCAGGGTGTTGTTATATTTGATGCAGCTGCCCCATACTGAATACACAAGTTCCAGCAAAGTAGACAGCTTTGATTTGAAGATATGAAAAAATAGGAAGATAATTCTGATCGAGTGACTGCTCACAGCAGTGTTTACAAAAACATATGCCTGTTTTCATTTTTGTGGCCTGTACTTTTATTTCCCTGCAAAAGAGGCAACAAAAAGGTCTGAAATATGCCCTCGCCCTTTGTGAGAAAAAGGATCTGTATATTTTTTAGGACTGCAGTGTTTATTGGCAGGTAGGACACAACCCAGGAAGGGAGTTCCCAGGTTGCTGTACCTCGTCCCCTGCTCTGGCACGCCATCAGTTGGTTGCTCTCAAGTCCAGAGTGTGTCTGACCTCCAGCACAACCAAAGCATTGCAGCAAAACTTTCCAGCTACTCTGCCTACCCTACTGAGAATGTGATTTGTTCATTCATGGCATGTTAGCCAGTTGAGGATGTGTACAGTACTATGTCCATGTAAAACTTAAAAATTAATTGCTGAATACCTGATAATTTTCATGAAGTTAATTAAAAAAAAAAAACCAAAAACATAAAGGGTCTGTGATTTATTTTAGTACTGACAGTCCTATTTCAGTCTAAATTCCAAATCTTGTTTAAATACAGATCCTCATTAACTTCCTTCAGCTGCCTAGCTGTGTCAAAATATTAAAGCAGAACATTTCAGTAGCTTTGAAACAAAAGGGTTTTGGTTTTTTTCCTAAAATTTCTTGTAGGCGGGTTTACACACACCAGGTTCTCATGTATGAGTAAGTTTTCATAACTGTTCATGTGGAGAGCTACCTTTCCAAACCTGGAATTTATTTTCAGAGTGTTTTACATGACTTGGAAAGGCAGTAGTGATGAAGAGTGTTGAGAGTCCCAGTGCAGTCTGCTTAGCAGTTCTGGAAATTTTTGAGTATATCGTGACATGAAATCACTTACTAAAGTGTGCAAGAGCTGAAGACCCTGGGAATTTAGGCTGCAGATCCCTTATCAAGCTTCCACTCAGGCTTCTGAGGAGTCAAATGGATGAGCAGGCGTGAGCCCTGACTGAATTGGGTTGTAACCTCATCTAATTCAAACCTTCTCTATGAAATGCTTGTGCTGTAATCAGTCTGAGATCAGTCAGTGAAAGGGAAACAGAGTCTTTTGAAAAGCTTTTCAAAAGCTCATTTTATTATCACCAGCATTACCACTAGTGCAACAAGTGCTGTGCCATTTGTGTCCCAGGGCTCCAATAAAGACCAGTGACCCATTTTGCCAGACTCGAGGCAGATCTGCTGGGACACAGTCTGCCTCTTTCACAGCAACTTTGTTGGAGTTCATATACAGTACCACAGATAATTGGGTCTCTAATCCATCTGTTAACTGTTCAAGTTCACATGACTTCACTTTATTCAGAAATTCTGTGACAAAATAGTCTGTTAGCTCATCTCAGATTCTCTTTATTCCCTGACACTGTATAGAGAAGGCTCCTTTTTTCTCTTCTTGCTGCTCCACTGCAAGTAATCATACAGTATGTGAAAGGAGATCTGCCCACAAACTCCTCTGATTCTTATTCCCTTTGCCTGAAAAGGACTTTTGCAGCTGTAAACTCGGAAATGGCACTTTCCTTGACATTTCTCTGGCAATATCTGCTTGGAAAGCTTGGGAAAAAAAGCATTCATGCAAGGTTTCCTTGTAGCTGGCATTATTGTTTTAGTGAAAGAGAGGGGAGAAGAAACAGAGTATGGACAAAACAGTGAGTGCTTGTTTGTTAGAAGACAAAACCACAGTAGGGGAAAAATATTTTCATAATTCATTTGCTAATTGAGTCAAGTTAGATGTTATTTGCAACTGATTTATAACATCCTTCCTTTCAGACTGAAAACCTGCTTTCTGTCTACAGTGTCTCATGAGAAGATTTTGCCATGATCTTGTAAACAAAATCATGATGATTTCACAACATTTGAGGAACAAGTCAGAGGGAGTGTTTTTTGTTTGTCAGATTTTTATAGCTCTGGTCTGGCTTTCTTCAGCAAAGACCTTTTCTGGGCACTGTACTTCACTTTATTTTGCAGTGCAGTATTTGTGATCCCAGGCATACTAGATTTTTGTGATCCCCTTAACTACCTTTTTCCTATTTGCATTTATATATGTCTTGCCTGTGTAGAAGCCCAGAAAAAAACCCCTGAGTATTGGCAGCATGTACACTTCCAAGAGATCCCCACTTTAAATATCTTCCCTCTGGGCCATATGGTTTAAAGATATCTCCAATTGTCCTCAGAGCTCATTTTCTTTAATCCTGGATTAGCCTTGTTGCCCTTCTTTACCTTTTCAAGTACTGGAAAGTCTTTCCCCCACTCCACCACCTCCCCCCCCAATGCAGTAAGGAGAAAAGAGCATAATGTTCAAAATGATTTAAATTTTGACCAAAGCAGTTCATAATCTCAGAATATCCTCCCTGGATTTCTAAACTTGCATAACATTTAATTGGCCTACACAGGAAAATTATTTTTCTACAACATCTTGATATTTTTAGAAAGAAGATTACAATTATATCAGGGTCTTTAAGGTGTCTCCAGCAGTCTCATCTGTATTGAATATTCTTGAATAAAAAAATGGGCTTGTGTCTGTTGGCCACGTAGACACACAGTTGCATTTAATTTGTTAAAACAGACATTTACTAATTGTAATCAGTGGTCACTGGTAACGTTGTAGAAGATGTAGATGTAATGCTCAAAACCCACTTGGGCATTTCCAGAGATGATAGAGAAGCAAGGTCTCTAACAGCAGAACAAGTACTACTTGTTTGGGATCAAGGGAAAAAAAATACATATTTGTGTACTAAAGGGGCTTCAAATGGAGAAGTTGTGTTATATAATTCTTTGTCAATGTCATATATATTAAATGGAATTTCTGAGTTTTTATATCCCCCTTTCTAATCTAGAATAGTAACGAGAGGATTAAAGATTGCTTCCATAAATCCTACTTCTTACACTGACTTGAAAAATACTATTTAAAAAAGCATTCATCTTCTCCTGGCAAGTGCAGAATTGCTGAATGACACTCAAATATTAACAAGCAACACTTTCAAATTATGTGGCTCCAGCTTAATAATGAAGACCTTCAGATCATGAAAAATCACTGGCAAAACAGAAATTACACTTTTTCAAAACCATCAAAATAATTTTGTCAGTCTGCAGTGATGGTGATGGTTTAAGCAATTATTTTTTAATGGAAGATTGTAAACACCTGCCAGAATCCTTCATATTGGTGGTTTCTTAGCAGTCAATGCTCTCTCAGAAACAACTTCTATGCTCTAAAAAAAAAAGAAAACAACCAACCAACCAACTCCTCCCCCCCAGAACTAAAATAACAGTATTTAGACCAAATGGAACAGTCAGGGAAGAAAAAAACAAAACAAAAACCACTCACATCTAACATACTGAGCCTGTCGTCTTGTCTGCTGTTCTATCTATGTTATAGATATGTCTGTGCATATGAAAATACATTCAGTATTTATAAATGTTTTAATGTCTTGGCATGTTTACCTTGATTTTGGTAAGTATTACTTCATAAAGTGGATGGTCTCCTTGCTAAGTCTTGCCTCTGTGCATTGGAACTTGCTGAACATGACTTTGTGTTGCTGGAGAGGAGAGCAGTCCTCCAAGGCATAGGTAAGGGGGCTAGAGAGAGATGTGAAAAAGAAACTGGGTGAGATTTTACACTCTTGCCACCAAACCAGCAGCTGGCATAGATGAGACAGCGTTACAAGTTTAGAACAGCTGCCAGCTAATGTTTGATCAGGGATAAAATATGCCGAGGTGACAACATCTTTCTCCCCTGCATTTCAGGGACTATCATTAAAAATGCAGCAAGGCTCGTACAGGCCCAGAAGGTCCTATGTTCTCTCAAGATACAAGGGAGAGAGACAAGTTCACAAGATGTCAAGAACAATATCCATTTGTGTTTACTATGCAAACCCGCTGAGTAACCTTTCTATTCATGTTTGTACTAAGGACCATTGAGAATTTAGGGGGGAAAAAGGGCTGCTTAGAATGAGAGGGGCGAGGCAGCTGTGGAGGAACAAATGTGTGTTTGGGAAGTGGAAAGATGCCACTGCGCAACTAAATGGCTTCTCTGGGGGGAAAAAATGAAGAAGAAATGCAAGATTAAAAGATGTATACATTTATACAGAAACCCAGCTAGAAAAGCTGCAACACAGCTACAAGTTAGTGTCCGCAGCCCCTTCCCTCCTCCCCATTTAATAATATATTGATGTAAACAGCTTGCGCATGCCACACAAATTCTCTCCATAAAAAGTCAGCTGTCGGAAGGAGGCTCATCAATCTGGCAAAGTGCATTCAGGTAGAATGCCTCTTGGGGAGCCCTGCCCGGCAGCCCCGCCGCTCCAGGGAAAGGGGTCGCTCCAGCGGATGGGCTCATAAATGTTCATTAAAGAGGCTTTCCACCAGTTTACAGGAAAAGCAGTTGTTTTGCAGGAACAATGGCAATTTATTTCTCTGTGATATCATGGGATGTTGTTGCACATAACTGAACTATAGGAAGTTTTGCTGTTAAAATGGCAGAGACAGCTAGCAAAATTCTCTCAATCAATGTGTCTTTAGTAGTACAGCAAGGAGAGCAAACCCAAAGATGTTCAATTTGGGATTCTTTGCTGCAGTTTTTTAGGAGGCATGTTATATATTGCTTCTCATATTTCTCACATTGCCTCATCATTTCCTATTCTCTGAATAGGAAGAAGAAGGGGAAATGTATTTATTTTTCTGTTGCACCTATAACTTCCCCATGGATGACAATGAGATAACACAGCTTTAGGAATGCTATTCAATGTCATAAAGCAGCTACAAAATACACACCTGACACACTGAGTTGGGAAACATATTTTGTAGTTTCAACTGCAATCAAAAATCACTTGCCTTATTAGTGCTGTACTGGTCTCCTTTCTTCTGAAGCTAATGGTGAAGATCCTTTCTACTTCTATAGACAACATTATATGAATTAGCTAGGTATTTTCCCTAATTGTTTAATGTTTTAGAAATTGAGGTCTGTGCTTTGGTTTTAACATCATAGAGGGCTGTAGTGGTGAATATGGTAAGAGAAGCTTGGTGCATGTAGTGGTAGAACAACCTTTTTAGCTAAGAACTGAAATAATGGGATGACTTTCCTTTTTAATAGACTGCTTAAAAATAATGTGCTTTCAACATTTTCATAGATTAAAAATAGTGTGGCTGGCTTTGTAAACCAATTAGATAAAGACTGAAGGTTTTCATGAGTGGTTTATGACCCATATTTTAGGAAAATAAGGAAACAATCTGTACAACTGGTTTTCAAAATTAAATACTGACTAAGAATGTGTTTCAATCCTAAGATGATCATTGCAGCAACCGTGGTAAACCACCATGAGCGCTGGTACAATAATCAGTTCTCAAGGAACTAAAATAAAACTTTATTTCAGTTCAGCTGCACCAGTTTCTGCTGGGGCAGATGATGGTCAAAGGATAGGAGTATCGAGAAGACTCTCGGGAGATCAGATTTCCAAAACAGAATAAAGAATCTGTCACAAAGAAGGTCGACTGGTTTTCTATTAGAGGGGTGGTCCTTTTGGCATCTTTCTTTGCTAGTGAAAATTGTATAAATAAGAGCCTTATAAACTTCATCTATAAGTGTGATTCTACATATAGTTGGGTGACTAATAAAAAGACAATACTAATGTTTTACTTCTGCTTAAATTACTTGTGGGAACTTTTTTCTGCAATTTTGATATGGTTGTTCAAGAAGTGACTTGAAAACAAATATATGTCTGGTTTAAAATGAGTGAAAATATCCATGCAATCCTTTTGGTTGGTTTAGCTGAATTCTCTTTTAGATCAACAAAACTCCTACCTGTCAATCAAACAGAAATAAAACATTTTACTTCCTGCATAAGAAAGTATTTTTCATGAGCAAGTGGTATTATTACACTCAGAAAATAAAGAATCTGTGAAAGACCTAAGTTTACTGTAGAGAAGTTGTGGATGCCCCATCCCTGGAAGTGCTCAGGGCCAGATTGGATGGGGCTTTGTGCAGCCTGGTGTAGTGGAAAATGTTCCTGCCCATGGCAGTGGGACTGTAAACAGATGATCTTTATGGTCCCTTCCAAACCAAAGCATTCTCTGATTCTATGAATACCCAGATGGAACACACCAGTGTGCATTTGGGTTTGTTATAACGGTGTTCCAAATAGCGGTCAAGCCTCTGAAACTGCTTTGTGAGAGTCGTAGTCCCACAGTGTGTGAAGCCATCTGGCTTGACTAGTAATATCGAGGGAAAACAGAATCTCATCTCCTTACCCTTACATAACTACCTAAACCCCAACCATAGTCAGGTTGTGAAAGTTGCTGGACACCAAAAAAAGAAAACACTTCTCAGAGATCACATTCCTTTACTGTAAGCATGTTTCTAAAGAACTTTGGTATTATTATTAGAATCAGTGTAAAAATTATTAATTGACATCTAATATATATACACACATACATATGTATATAATGACTTTAGTGCAGCCTTATGCTAACTTGAGAGACAGAGTATGCTTGAAAAGAAAGTCTGAACTTTTTATGCTATACCATCACTTGCACTTTTATTCCTCCAGGAGCCAGGAAAAGGTCAAGCAAACCTGCAAAATATTTTTCTTTTCATGAGGAGGGTTTCTCAGAATTTTTACCAGGGCCTCACCTTAACTTTCTTCAAAAGGACATCATTTGATGGTTCTACTAAATTAAAAAAAAAAAAAAAAAAAACCAACAGAGAAGAAAAAAAGAAAAAAGTATGGAACTTCAAAAATCAGAGTTATAGACATCCTAAACCTGGTATTTCCTTGGATAAGTTATGGGAGGTAAACGATGAACATTGCCTTTATACTGGTGAGACTGAGAACACTTGAAACCACTAAAAATATATGAGAAATGTGAAATAGTAACAAATTAGGTAAAAATTAGAGTGTTTTTTTGTGTGTAAATGTTGTCAATTCTTGTAAGATTTTTCACAAGTGTTTGCTAAAAGCCCCATCTCCTAGACCCTCTTGATAGTGTCAGAGTCTGAGCATCCATTCACAAAAATGCAAACATTAAAAGATTTTTTGTCATGGAGAAAAAAACTTCCAACACCTGAACATGTCATATGAAGGCATCACAGAGTTTAAAACTAATACAGAAAGGCAAACTGAAGAATGGTGTCATATGTGTATTCATATTTATACATCATATTAGCAGCTCATCGAATTTAGGATGCCTTGAGTCTTCGTAGGTTGAATGGGGTGACACAACATTATTCATTGCCAGTTAGTTCAGTGTTCCTCATTGTTATTGCTGCTTCTTGCTTCCTTTGCACCTTGTTCATATTCAGAGCAATCATTTTATTTTGCCTGCTTAGCGCCAACCTGACCTCCTCTTACACCACTTCTAATGAATCAGTGCTGTTGAGAAAGTTTTCATTCAGCCCTGTGACGGGCGATTAGCATTGTAGCCATCAGCACCAACATCAGGATGTCTTCCCTGGAAGATGAACAGTTCTTTGCCACCTACCCTGAACTTCCCTCACTAACAAATGCCAGCTGCAGTTGGCATCAGTGGTGTGTGCCAGTTCTGGCACCCACAGAGACAGGGGTGAAGCAGTTACACAGTGCAGGCCTGGTCAGCAGGTCTGTAACACATCAACAATCCTGCTGCTTTTAGCAGGTGGATGTGCTCCTGGCCTCCAGCCCCCTTGGTTGGGGAAACCAGTCCAACACTCCTGAGGAGTCCCTCCCAGCCATGTGCTGCAGCTGACAACAGAGGTGAATCCCACCGAGGCTGGCAGGAGCAGGGGTAAGACCAAATTTCCAGACCTTTTGCAATACATCAGAAATAGCTGGACTGCTCTGAGGTCTAGCAAAATTCAGAAACTAGTTATTTAATATTTTGTTTCTAGCATTTGCCACTCTTTTATTTTTATTCCCAGCTTTCAAGTGGACTATGAATTTAATTATTTTGTGCTAGAGCAGTATGTTACTGACGAACTTGGAGAACTTGGAGGTTTTAAAGGGGAGCCTTCACATCATGTGGGGTTTTCAATGCTTGCTTGTCTCTACTAATTAGAAGTGCTTATAAATTAATTATAAGCCTGCTTTACAAACCAGTGGGAAAAAAACTGTATGCTGTGCTGGATATGATTAAGAGCAAAAAATCCAAGAGAAAGCATAGTATTTTTAATGACTGACCCATCTTTTAGCCTTTTTCTTGTGAAAAGCATTTTTCTTTATAAGAAGACCTCCTGCTCTTTGTTGAAAAAAGATGTAGGCTTTATTTGCAAGTGGAGTTATGACTATTGTAAATCAACATTGCAATGAAAGCCTAAAATAAAAAGAAAAAAAAGGAGGAAAGTATACATTATAATATGCAAATACAAACATCCTTTACTTCTGACACAGAGAAGAAGCAAATGAAATCACAGTCAGTATACAGCCTCAGGAATAAGTGTAACTCTCCCTGGAAACCCTTCCTGTATAACTCTACTGGGACAGAAGGAATTATGACTTGTTGTACAGGATTTGACACTTTTCCATCTCCACCTCAGTGTGTCTCTACCAATCTCTCATACACCTAGAATTGCAACACCAACCTTTTAGTATCAATTTATCAATTCATCTTCATTTATGTACTTGAAGAATGGAGCACCTAACACTCACTTGAAATTCTTTCTTCTGTTAATATATGCTTAGAAGTCCTACCTCAGTTGCAAACAAAACCATGCAAAAGGCAGCAGAAAAAGATTAGAATATTAAAAGGAAAAATAAAATATCAGGAGGCCTATAATGTGTGTAACCTTGTTGCTTTATTGAGATTTTCTCTCATAAAACCAGGAGTGTGGGATCAGAAAGTGCAGATGAAAAATAACTTGTTATGGTGAGATGAATTGTCAGTATTTTGTCATCTATTTCTGTTTGTTTGTTTTGTTATTTACTGCTGTTTAAGAATTTTTAGAAAAAGGTAAAATTAAAAGGAAAAGGGAAAGTCCGTGGGCTTCTGCTTCATTATGGCTCCTGCCTTTTTGTTTATGGCAGTGATTGCTTAATGTTTTTAAAGCTTCTCCTCCATCACTGAACTAACCTGAAAAACTGTTAAGATTCTTCAGCACGCCTTTTCTTTCCCTGTCATGTTTTTGGTGACTTCTCCATCTGATTCTTATCTTGTCACCTAATCTAGAGATCTGCTGTGTCAAAGGACCCAAGCTCTCTGATGCTGCTTGAATCTGTTCTGCCTGAATCTGAACACACAGTAACCCAGCCCAGTGAAGGGAGCCAGGGTACAGCAAACCAGGTATATTGCTGACCTGCGTGGTGAAAGGCGTCCATCTGACTGCTCAGCTTCCCTGTATTCTGAGAATGTCAACAAAAACACCTATTCCTGATCTCTAATCTCCTTCTTCTCTTTTGGGACTTTGTGTATTTTGTCACATTTAGAACTGAATGACAGAAATAACCTTTTCCTCCCACTAAGAAGGATAGCTTGACCCAGAAAATTGACCTGGAGTCTTCTGTCTGAAGAAGGGACTTTTTGATGAAAAAGGGAAAGTTGGAAAATACTTTGTGCTTTTTATTAAAACTTTTCTGTGTGTAAGTTTTCTATTCTCTGTATTTCCAAACTTTGGCATGAATTTTGAAACATTTGACATGCAACTGATAACTTTTCTAAACTTTAAACCTGAAACGTATTTAAGTTTGCTATACACATATTACATCACACACCTCTGAATGTCTGGTCCTATCACACATTGAGATGAAACAAACCCACAAATGCTCTTAACTCTTGTTCATGGAGAAGATGTGAGGCACAGTCACAATACTATGCATGCTTCTGCCATGACTATTCCTCCTCTACGGATACTGCTTCACATTCAATATTTTTTATATTGTTTTTAAGTTGTATATCTACTTCCAGTTCCTCTTCAAAGACCTAGGGATTGGTCTTTGGTTTTGTTTAAAGAGCTACATTTTCTCAAATGCTACAACAGTGTTATTTTCATTTATTTTCAGACACTGCAGTGGTGTTTTCTCCTAATTCCTTCATGGCTGTTTTAAGTTGTTCCTGCATATTCCCTGCTTCTTCATTGTTTTCACTACTTTTCATTTTAGGAATAAACTTGAGCTGATTTAATCTGTCTCTTAGGGAAAGAATCTTCTTTGAATTTTCCTCTGAAACCAACGTGAGCATTGTTGATATTTTCAGAGGTGATTGGTAAAAGAAAGTGGTGACTTTTACTCCTGCCACTTTAGAGACCTTTTCTGTACCAGCTTATATTAATTACTATTTTTCCATAGGTTTCTATACAAAGTAGGTACTGACTGAAGTCTAATATGGTCTTTGTGAATTTAATATAGACTACTTTTTAATTGAGAATCATTAGTCTACTATGTTAGTTGTTACCGTGATGATGCTTTGAACACATTCTTCCAACAAGGAATGTTTTCTTCAGGAGTGTCATAAAAAAGCATTATTTTAAGTCAACAGAATTGACATTTGCCTTTTGTTTTCTGTATTTTTTCAGGAAAAAAATTTATTTGGAGTTTTTTCTTTGTCTTACTGTCATCTGAGGCAGAATATAGAGTTCATTTACTTTGTCCAAGTGTTTAATTTTTAATTTCTTCTGCTTCTGAGTGATTCATAATGTGTATATACAGGGAAACAGTACTTTAATATATATGCCTAACAGAAAAATGCATTATCTGTTATTATTAGCCTTACATAATAATTATTGACAAATATTCCTACTTTCTTTCTTTGGAATCTTACTTTTAAAACATTGTTCTCACATATTAACTGCAGAATCATAACAGCAAGAACCACAAGAAAAATTTAAAAATCCCAAGTATATTGTAGCTTCAGAGTTTCACTTAGGGACATGATAGGGATGGGAAGATTTCATAATTTTGAGTGTTTAGCTTTTGCAATATCAAGGCAGCAAATATCAGTACTAGCTGTGCTTAATGTTCCTGTGCATATCTACAAATGTATATTCACTCTCATTACACTTCTGTTCGGGCATCAGACACTTTTGTCCATGAATTTTCAGTATAACATTCTTTCTGCACTTCTCTCTAATTATGAGGTTCAACAAAAAGAATTACACTTGTAATTCTACTCATGATTTATAATTTCAGAAAACCCTAGGTGCAAACCTACATTCCAAATATCCTCATTTAAAAATGGACTGCTGTAATTATATGATCATTTCATTCCAAATCTGCAGGGGACAGTAATTCAATAGAAAGCATGAAAAAATTAATGAGAATCTTAATTATAATAATATCATTAAATCCTAATAAGAGAAAAAGTCTAACTTTATTTTAGCTTGGACACCTAATATAATTTTGTTACAGCATGGTAATGGTATTTTCTCAGTTTTTAGAGAAACTGATAATGTAATGGCAAAGGCTGGATAATTTTCATTTTCCTTTTTCTTTCTTTTCCCTTTCTTGTGTATGTAAGTAAAAAGCAAAAAAAATTCCTTATTTTTATTGTAAAAGTATGTGGACAAGATCTAATATCATTTAAGTCATACGCATATGATGCATTTTTCCATCAGTATTTAGCACTTCACCAGAGAATTTTAGCAACCATTGTATAACTTTTCACACAAACATACTTTTTCTTTCACAATTCAGGGTCTAAATACCTTCATTCATAGTGGCTGGACAGGGCCTTTGAGGTGCGTTGCCTTCTACTTTAAAGAGCAACATAGAAATGATAACAGTCAAACTTCAGTTACCATGGCTACAGAATGGTGGTTGAATTCATGCTTTATTAATATTTAGTAGATATCAGAATTCCCCTATTTTTTCCCCATTTACAATCCAGATACTTTGCAGAAGTTATTTATAAAGAGCACAACATTCCTGAACACACAGCCCTGCTGGTGACAAATGTTTAAACGTAGAGTGCATTAGTGTGGCATCAGACATTGTCAATAATGCATGCTCACCACCATTTAATTATTTTGAAAACATCTGTTGAAGTAAAATATGTTCCAGAGGGGAATAAGGAAGTCAAGTGCATTAGTGACTGTGTTAACCACATTTCACTCTGTAACATAGAAAACCCTAAAGGGAAGACCAAGATTCAAGGACATCAAGAGAATGTTAAAATTCGTCTTCACTTTTAGTCTTTGTAGCTAAAGAAGGGGCTTAGATAAATCTTTTGCTTAAGGTTGGTTTTCCAAGAATATTTAAAATAGGGCTAAGTGGAAACCCTTTCTTTTTTTTCCATAGCGCACCTGAATGTATGCCATTTATTTTCTGAGAGATCCTAAATAATTACTGATACAGTGTGATACCATTTTACAAGTGAAGATTACTTTACTCTTAGCTCAGAGTAAGGAACAACAAATCCTCCCAGTGCTGGTGTCAGAGCCTGATGAAAATAAGTTTATATATGACTGTTTAAAATCTGTCCAACTATTAACATTTCATCATTTCAGTATCTTTCATAGATTGCTTAAGGAGGAAATGCAGGATGCTTATTGAGATGCTGTCAGACATATTCCACTGGAATAATTCTCTCATTGTACTCTTTTTGAGAACAGCATTGACCATCATCATCAAGTTAACTTAGCAGGTCATAGGTAATAGTGCAAGGAGCTAATAGACTTGTAGTCAGGGTGTGCAAATATGGATATGCCATAGGCAGTATGAGGCAGCAGTCTTAAATTATGTGGTCGTGAGTTCAGAAGCAGACAGCATGTTTGTCTAAATGCTGCACAGAGAGGAAGGGGCCAAATAATTAATACAACAGCCCAGCACATCATACTCAGCAGTTAAACTTCCCTGGAAATCCTCAAACCTAGTCAGGGGAGATAGCCAGAAGCCTCCGAACAACAAAGCAGAAGGTTCAAGCAAGGTGCGGGGCTGACAGCAGGAAGCAGACAACGCTGATCTGAAGGCTGAAAATGCTACCAAAGGGGAAAATAAAGCTGCTCTAAAACAGCAATAAAGGACAGCTTTGTGAAGAGCAGATGATACTTTGGTCATGGAGAGAAACTTCCATGAGGAAGGAGGAAGTAGGAAGATTCAGAGAGAAGGAAAAGTCATGTTGAAGTGAGCAAAGAAGAAGACAGCAGCACAATGCACCGGAGGCTGCAGCCTGATATATTTCTGAGGTGGCAGAATGAGGTGGAGTCCTGTCTACAGTAATGAACACAGTCCAGGGTCCTTGGCTCCCTTGGCACAGGGAGAAGAGACTGGACTCATTCTTCCAGCAGTGTTTGAGCCCACTTAAGATGTGATTAATTTTCAGAAAGGTAAGCATGTCTATCTATCGACTGTAGCATGGCTGATGAGATTCCTAACTGAGACCTTGTCATTAAACATTCAAATTTTGGTGAGATGAATCCAGTCTGGGAGTATATGGGGTTAATGGTCCCATATCTTTATCTCAGCAGGCAGCCAGTACTAGTGTTAATAGCAGGGAACTCTCTGAGAGTCATTAGAGGAATCTGGGAAAGCTCCACTGCTTTGTGATCCCTTTCATCAGCCCCTTTAGTATGACAAATAGCTTGAGGCTGCCTACCAGTCAGTTATTTTTAAAGGTGTGTGAAAGTGGATAGAAACATCTGTTTAAAAGCACCGTTTTGAACTGTCTTTTCAGCAATGTGAAAAACACACGTAATTTAAGCTGAGGATACATAGCTCATTTTCACCAATACATTTTTCTCTGTTTCTTGATTTTTCATGTGAAAGGCTCATTTGTCCATGTAAACTAGATAGCCAACCAAAAAAAGAACAAACCCCGAAATCTTTCTGTGTACGTAAGTCTGGAGTGCACAGCTTATAATCACCCTTCACGCTAAGCTACAAATGAAAAATATCACTTAGCACATTTACCATATTTTTGAAAATGTGAGAAGAAGCTTGTGGCTAGAATTTTTCGATTCTCCCTAGTCCCCTCTGCAATTAGCTGAGGAGAGGATGGATTTTTCACCAAAACCTCCAGATCATCATAAATAAATCAATATTAGAGAGAATATTTATACCAAGGAAACAACTCCATAGAAAGATAGTGGCAGAGACTCCAGTATGACATGGGCACAAGTTCAGTTCAGTGAACAAAGTCCCAGCTTGTGCTGGAAGAACGTTTCTAGGGAAAAGCTTTTGGAATATGCAATCACAAAGCAGGTAGAGAAATTACTGCTTTATTTACATTGGTGTGGAGATGATAAAATAATGTTTGCAATACTGCAATTCTTGAGTTCCTTGACTTGGCACTTTACTTCTATATTGTCTTTTTTCAAATCTCATCACATTGTTTTCAGAAATGTATTCCATTATGCTTTATATTGTACATACTATGAACGTTGTAGTCACACACACACTACTATATATAGTATATATAAATATATATACTATATGTATAAAATAAGCAGCTGCAACATATATATAGTATATATATACTATATATATGTTGCAGCTGCTTATTTTCAGCTGTTTGTTGGGTCTTCTTTATGTTATTTCAGCTTCTGAGGTTTTTTGATGTCCTTTTAAATATGACAGTTTAGAAATAGTTACAATAGACAACTGGCTGCATATGGTGTTTTTCTTCCTACTACTTCATATTGAAAATACACTGCTTGTTGTTTAGTTCCAACTTCGAGTTCTTTAAAATGGAACAGTCAGAGAACACACAAAAGTTTCTTGCAGTGAGCTCTTCCCATGCATTGTCAGTAAAAGAAAAAAAGTCTGCATATTTAACATAATTTAACAACTCTACAGCCTGAGCAATTATCCTAATAGCAGGGAACCAGGGCCTACTGGTAAGTTTTATCCTCCCTTTGTCAGACTTGTTTCTTTGATATTAGTATCTAGATGCACACCACAGGGCGAAACTAGGCTTTATTAAAGGAGGGTCAGCATTCTGTTAATCTAATTTAAAAGCATTAAGGGGAGTAGAGGAGCATTAATTGATTTGTTGGGAGGGTTCTGACTCCAGCCAACCTGATCTTGCTGTTTACATTCTCTCTTCATTTAGATTATATTAGAAAAAATGTACTTGAGCAGGAGTACAATATATATTATATTTTGTCTTTAATTTAAAAAATATTCTATAGCATATGTTGATACACATATAGTGAAGTAATTTGAAACATCGTAACTTTCAGTAATCAGCAAAGATTCAGTTTTAACATAATGGTAATAATTCTAGAAAAACTAGTCTTTAGCACTAAGAAATTAAACTGTTTCAGTAGAGTGGAGCTGGCTGCTTGCAGAAAGGAGAGTTAAGTTCTATATAAAAGTACTGTGACCAGTACAATATTAAAACAAGTGAGAAAAATATTCTTGGAGTTGCCTGGTTATTTTTGGATAATGATTAAAATAATCACAAACTTCAAACTATTGAAAACTTCTACATTTACCAGTGAAGTTGCTGCAGTTCTGATTCTAAAGTATGTTTGGAGGACATGCTCTTTTGCTTCATAATTTGTTTTCCCCCAGACTCCTATCTCCTCTCACCCTTTTCTTCTATCTGCAATTATAAAAGCTGAAAGAACAAAGGGAAATTTAGTAGCAGCCTGGAGAGGAAAAAAGGTATGGAATTAGTTCTCTGTGCATAAGAAGCATGGACACTCATTTTTTTATGCCAAAGATTGATGAAGTTGGCATTTAAGAAGGTGCAGTCTTTGATTGAAGGTGTGATTGAAGTTTTCCCACAGTGGGAGTTTTTACTGGATTCCCTTCTGTGTGGATTCTCTCCACGTGAAGCTTTTCTTCAGTGGGGACAATAATAAATGTCTAACAGTGTCTATTTTGACAAGGCTTGTAGGAGTTATTCTCTCCAACAAATCTACTCCTCTGTCATATTTGGATGACTGTGACCAATGAATGAAAACTCGCTGAAGGGAACAAAATAATGCATATTCATGTGTGATAGTAAGATTTTGTTGGGAGAGAGTGAAATACCCAAATACTTCCAAAATATAAATCAAAAAAAATAAATGCACTTTAAAAATCTGTGAAGAAAAATTTATCCTTGCCATTTTTGATTGTATTTTCAGTTTCTTTGAGCCAAGATCATAATAGATTATTTTCAAAGACTTCTAATCAAGAATTTACAAATGCATAAGGTGCTTTACAAAGTGGAAATAGTAAAAAAGAAGCAAGATAATTTCACACATATATTTGATTATTTCTATATACTAGAGGAATTGATTAAGCTCTTGATTAAAATTATGTCAATTGTCTGAAATTAATAGAATGAGTGAATTCACATTTCTTACACAATTCAGTTTGTATAAAGGTGGCAACTAGAGGCACCAGAGAATATGACTTAGACTTAGCCTTGCATTATATATCAATTGAGAACATATTCAGACAGAATCCTTAAGGTTTTTGACAGAAATCCTTAAGGAGGGAAATCTTGAAAGGACTAGAACCTTTCCAGGGAAGGCATCAGGTCTATTAAGATGAGGGACAGTTTTCTGTGCTAAAGTTAAGGGTACAATTGGGCTTCTAAGCACAATATAAAACCCCCTCATTTATACCTTGCATTGGGTCATCAAATCTCTGTGGGGTCCACACCCACAAGGTTTGAGAAAATAAAGACTTACTCGTGTCACTTTAGGGGTATGACATACTGACAAGGTTTTCCTGGTGCTTGAAGCTGACTTTGTAGAGTTTTCTATTCCACATATCCCTAGTCAAAGCAATGAAGGATACAGAAAAAGAGGCACTTGTGAGATATGATCATAGTCACAGTAATTCGCTCTGTCCTGGCTATAGCAGAAGCATCCATCTTTCATAAAGCTTTCCAGCCGTCAGAGAGCTTAAGAAATCAAATCTCATGCATTGACTGCAGGAAGTGCCCTTCTCAGGGAGTCCTGAGGAGGCGCTGCTGCTCTTCAGGTGACTCGAGGGAGAGTGGAGAGAGGGTTAGCAAATGTTTGCCTGGAAACCACAAACAGTATAGCGAAAAGGTTAGACCCCAGAGTTTTTCTGTCCCAGCAGCATCTAAGCTGCTACTTTTTGCCCTGTACACTGTGCACTGTGCCATGTACACTGGCACTATGGTCCATCCTTTCTGAGAGCAGAGAGTATCTACTGAGAACACCGTTAGTCTCTGGGGTCAGTGCATCCCCTTGTCTCATGGCTGCTCTGAGCCTCAGCTCCTTGAAGTCATCTCCCACTGCATGATAAAGAGGATGCACAACTCGAATTCTGCCCCTTCATGAGAGACATTCATCTGTCCCTCTTACCTTGGGGAAGGAAGAAGTTGCTTTACTTCTTTCTCAGCCCTGTCTTGCAGAGTCGCTTGGTCTGGAAGTCTGATTGCTTCAATTGGTCTCAATAATAGGTATAATTAAATATTGAAAATCTATGCTGGAAAGAAGACATTTTGGGAATAAATGTGATGATCTGCTCTGGTGGATATCTCTTGAGAAATTGAAGTTATTCACCTGCAATTCATACTCTACAGAGATAAAATTTAATTTAATTAACAGTTTCTCAATTCTTCTCATGTGAAATAGTTCTGGAAATATCAGCCTTTTCTATCATCCGGTTTCTGAGTGATTTGGGGAAAAAAACCAAAAACATAATGAATGCTAAAACATAGGATCTGCAAACACCTGTTTCAAGTATTTCAGCTTTTCAACTTTATCCAGGTCAGTTTTTATTTAAATTCTGAATATTTTTATGTCTGCCTTAATATACAGCAACATTTGCTTTTCATGTTTATATAATGAGAATGTCACTGCCAAATAAACTGGTTAAAAAAAATCATACTTCTTG
Source organism: Corvus hawaiiensis (assembly GCF_020740725.1). NCBI lineage: Eukaryota > Metazoa > Chordata > Aves > Passeriformes > Corvidae > Corvus > Corvus hawaiiensis. Next base: position 1,883,675 of record NC_063242.1, read on the forward strand.
ATTTTGCAACCTTGAAATTGTTTTTGTTTCTGTTTTCTTAAGTTGTTTTCATATTTAAAAGAGGGCAAAACTCACAGCTGACAACCTTCTTTCCTGCAGGAAGAGACAGAGGACAGAGTTTTTGACACTTAAGTCATCTCAAAAGTATCTGAAGGTTCAGGCTCAGACACTTAGCTTGGAATGGGAGTGCCCCATTTAAGTACTGCAGTTGAAGTTCTTCCATCTTTTGTACAGGCCTTTTATTACATTATTCTAAATGAAATCTCGGAAAGCCAGAAGAGGTCACTTAAAAAAGAAAAATCCATCTCCCCTGCAAAAAGCTGTATATTTTGAAGACCCCTCCACACTTTCTTTTTTTCTCTAGAAGCCATACTTCTTCAATAATTCAGAAGAAGCAAGAACCAGCAGATCTTACAGCATATTTGATGTGCCAGCAAACAGACTGGAGATTGTTTCATTTCAATTAGCCCCTTTGTTGCAAACAAAAGACTGACAAACACACTGAGAGAGGGACAGGCATATGGCACTTTTACTTTCCACTTTGCTTTTTATTTGATGATAGTCCTCTTATCACAGCCTCTTACCGATTCCCCTGCCTCATGCCCGCTTCCTCCTTTGCCATACTTTATCTACCATTGTTCCCCTTGTATCGTCTTACTTGGGATCAAGTGATTCTCTCCAGCACAAAAATAAGAAGACGTATTCTTTTTCAGCCTCTTCTGATCTCCCAGGCTAATTGGCTCAGGTGTAAACCAAGCCAGCAGGGCTGTGACTTTGATGTGACACTTTAGAGCAGCGCACCTGGTAACATCCCTGTTTGTGTGTCAAATACCAGCCGGCCTTGCCTGCTGCTCAAACCCAGCTAATAAAAACGCTAGTAATCACGTTGTATTACAAGGCTCAAATTCATGCTGTTACTTTATTGCAAGGTTGTCATTAATTTTGCAGGGTGAACCTGGAATCCGATCCGACCTGTTTTTAATAAGTGTGGGTCTGTGTGGAACTGTGTAAGTGAATGACAGAAAGGTGACTGCCAGCTGTTTCTTCTTTACATATGGTGTTACCCTTTGCTTTGATCAATAATGCTGTTTCACTTTAAAAAGAAACTCATTTTGTAAGGATGCAGAAGAGGGGCCTTCCTACCTCCCTTGTCCCCATGGTTTGCTTGTAAATTATACACAATTAGGGAAAAGCCAGTCAACAGTAAGTAATATCTTACTGTTTTGCTAGAGATTGTTTCCCTCTTTTGCTCTGTAGAGCTGGGCCTGTTGTTTAACAGTTGTCTTATCATCATTGCTTGCAATGGTATTTGGTAGAAGTACAAAACCTGGGTAAATCCTAGGAAAAATAGGAAAAAAACAATCATTTAAAAAAATGTGCAAAAGAAAGTCACACCTAAAATTAATATATCAAAATTCTTCTGAATCACAAAGACTCTTCAACAACTCCAATTCAGTACCAAAGTAATTATTTTTGCATATAATATTTATAAAACTATGCATATATATGTGTATATGTATCTTTGTATTTAAAATAGTAAATATTTGCTTTTTTATTGTGGGGAAAACATTACATCTTCCAAAAATGTGCTACTATGACCATAAATTCCTGCAATATTTTACAAAGATGTTATCAACAATTAATTTATTGTCTGATCAGCCAGGGACCACTAGAATTTGTAGTGTTAAGTAAGGAATGCAGGATAACAATAAGATCAAATGACAAATGACTTTTGATCATTGCTGTTACTCCTCTTGGTCATAGTGGAGAAATATTTTTGAATGCTGAGAGGTAGAGGCACATTGTACAGAAGCTAAAATGTATGAGAACTTGGAACAAGGTAAGCTCCTAAGTAATTAACAAAACAGATTAGTGGTCTTTTTGAAATTGAATTAAAATTAAAAATTTTGAAGATACTGGGGAGAAAATCTAAAATCCCTAAATTGAAAATTAAAGTGAGAAAACCACTGAAGGTGGAGACAATATGCATTAAAAGTTCCTTTATTTTTTTTTTTTTTTTTTTTGTTTCATCCATGTTCAATAGGTTTTGAACTTTCAGTTTTACAGCATGGCCAGGAGTCCTTAGAAGAATGCTGGAAATTAACAGCTCAAACTGTGCTCCTCAGCATCACAAAGTGAGCCATTTAGTGCTCTATCTGCACTGCAGGCATTGCTGTCTTTAATAACTGCTACAAACCTGTCAGATCTTCCCAAAACAGAGGAGCTTTGTACTGCCATAAATAAGCCCCTGTGAGTTAAATTTCACTATGCTTATAGACAAGAACTGTAAATTCAAAATGCCTTAGACATGTTTTTTTTTTAAATACGAAAATAATAGTGGTCCACATAAAGAATTTTCCTGCTAAAATTTCTCCAAATTTTGCAAACAGTAATTTGTTTTTAGGCTCAGTTGTCTCTCCAAAGTTTTCTTGAATTGTCTATGCAAGAGGGCTAAAAAGCACACTAAGGGTACATATGGCAAAGCAAATTGAAAAAAACTTCTCTCATATTACCTGTAAAACAAGAGAGTAGATGAAGTAAAATAATTTTACACAACCTTTACATCTTCAATATGCTCATGATGATATAAGAAGTGCAAAAGTAAAGCAATCCATCTGATTGAAAATAATCCAAAATGTGTATAAATATGTAACTAGTAAAAAGAAGAAACTTGAAACCTGTACAACAAGACAAAAACAGTTTAGCACAGCTTTGAAATGTATGCTTAGAGGCCTTTGTTGCCTGTCCATTTCAGGTAACTTGATCTGTTACATTACATCCTTTTCCGACCACTTTGTTATTAGAAATAGAGTGAGAAGTTGGAGGTAGCTCAAAGGAACATCAAGAAAAATATTAATTGATAGATAGAAGTGATTGCATTACACGTCAGAAGCTTCACGTCGTTAGGGCAATAGAGTATTTAGGGTTTTGCATTGGTTTCCTGTATTGAATTCAGTGAGAACAATACTAGACTCTCACAGAGACAACCATGAACTGGTGTCAGGCAAGGATCAGAAGATCAAAGTCACAACTGAGGGATATTTTGAGGAACTGAGAGCAAAACATTAACTATTACTCTAGAAAATGAGCTAAATTTGCATAGACGGAAAATGTTTTCTTGCTGTTTGATTTTCACACCAGAGAAAGCTTGTTCATCTACACTTTTAAACTTGTGTCCTTTCCTTATCTTTCTTCATCAACCCAGTGATGAAGAAAGATAAAGTAGGGACACAATTTCTGTCCCACTTTCCTGACTCTTGAGAGGTCTGGGACCACTGAAATCACGGAGTTCAGTGACACTGTGCTTCTTATCTTTCTAGAGGATGTTTCCAAGAAGAATGTGACAAACTTTTAACATGGTTGTAAATATACATGCATTTATTGAAGTGAATTTGAAAAACAGTTTGGGGAGCAAATTTATTTTAGTAACAGCTATTCTGCCTCCTCCAACAAATGTCCAGCCCTACCCACTCTTTAAAAGCATGCTTTACTATACTATTTGCATTAATCTGTCCCTTATTTGCTTGTTTGTTTTAATGAAAAACTTGCCTCACTGCTTTCTTTGGAGTAACCATCAGAAACAAAAGGAGCCAGCCCTGTCTAGTTTTTCTGGTTAACTGAAATCTTCAAGACGAAACTCCATTCCTTAGTACAGAAACTCCCTATATAACTCAGAAATGTAAGTTTGTGTAAGCTCTTCTGTTCTCTTTTGCTTTACTTGCTTGCTTTGTTTTCCTTTTTTTTCCTAGAGGTAAGAAACTTTATTTTGGTCTACGTCCGAGCATTGACCTGGTAACACATCATCATATTTTCTTCTCTGTTTGATTTTCATCACTTTCTCTTATCTATTTTCATCACTTTCTCTTAGCTATTTCACAAAATGTATGCATAACCCTTTTACCCTTTAGGCTAACACAGCAGTGGTCTATCCAGTCTCCACAAAGATTGTTTGGTTTTGATTTCTTGGCTCTGAATGCCAGCCAGAACACTAAGCAGTTAAATCAGTGACACCTATGGATGTTGAAGTCACCACAGAAAATTTTTACTGCTGTTCTGTAATGAAAAGTCTTTCTGCAGATTTTATTTCCAGTTTCTGTTACCCTCCTTTAGATGACTGGGTCAAGTGCAATCCTAGGAGGGAGGGAGGGACACACTGCCTCTTTCCTTTGAGAATAAATGAATATGTTGGGGCAGAAAGGTTTGGAGACCTCAGGGTGTGGTGGAAAAAACCCATAAATCTGGGAGCATGTAGCTCCTGCAGAGAGATTGGGAGACCACAGGAAAGAGCAAGGATCAAACAAGCAGGCTTCTAAAGGGATGAAAATAATGCAGCAGGGGCCAGAGGGAACGAAGGCAGAGCTTGCTGCAACTCACCTCTGAATTGCTTGTCTAGGAGAAAGACAAAAAGAACAGGCAGACAGCTGGTTGTAGAAACCATTTTCATTTCCATTCTGTCCTCCCTGCTTGCTTTGAGTTCACTCAAAAAATGCTTCTCACAATTATTATGAAGATTATTATTAAGAGTGTCAATAATAGAAGCATCAGAAGCATTTTGGTGTCTTTTTGGAGCTTCTTTTCAGAGGTCATGTAGGTGGATCCGCCTCAAGATTTCAGTCCATATAAAGTCCTGCCACAGGAACATATCAGACTAGGTCAGAAGGCAGACAAAAATGAGTATCCTTCCTTGGCTCAATATTCAGATCTGTTTATTTTAAAAAACATTGTTACATTTTTATCTGTTTTTTCTTGTACATCTTTGTGTTTAGTGGTTAGTTTTCTGATCCCCCTCCCAAAATTAATGAAGGATCTTGAGAAAAACGAAAAAGATGGAGGTGCCCTTACATAGGGACAAGCAGAGTAGCTAGTGTTAGTTTTCCTGCTAAGTAGCTTCTGACTTGACTGTAATCACAGTGTGTTCTACTTCCATCAGTATGTCTTTTAAGAAAAAACAGATTGTTCTAGTCAATTTATTACTGCTCCTTTCCCATTTATATGGCCTGATGACCAATATGGCTGTGCTTGGCATTTTTTTTAAGAACACTGTGAGTTTTTGGTAACAGAAAGTTCTTTCTCTTACTTATGGAACCATCTTGTAGGGTCTTTGAACTCTCTAATGGTTGTAACAAATCTACACAAGGTTTAACCAATCCATCATGTATTCTTTTCTTATTCTGTTCGTTTTCAGGGCATAATTCTACTTCTGAAACTGTGAATCTCACTGTATTTTTATGAGTTATTTCTCATTAGTGCATTGAATAAAGATCATGATGTTTCCTTACAGAATAAAATGTGATTAGAATCTAGGTTTCTTTTTGGTATTTTTTTGATATTACTGCCATTCTTGTATAGCCTGCCATGCATACTGACTGTCAAGCTTTAGTATTTGATGCCCAATTAATCTGTAACTTTACCTCAACTCCAGAACTTGAAGGACCCTTCAATTTTATATTCCTTGCATTTACTGTTTCCCATAAATGGTGCAATTCCATAAATGTGGAAATTCACACCATCGCTTTGAAAAAGAGATTTTTAACAGCTGCTTAACCAAATAATGAGCTGGACAAAGCTGTGACACAGTACTGATTTTGTCAGAGAATGTGGGAAATTTCCCCAACCCATGATTTTCTTTTCCTTTGGTATCTTCTGTCTTTTGAGGCTTGTGATTTCTTATTTTACATTCTGTTACTGTATCTCAGTGACTCATCTTGTTCTTTGGATTAGTTTTCTGTGTGTCTTATTTTTCTGAGGATATTTGTTCGGTTTTGTTTCTTCTTTACATTTAAGAAGTCAGTTTGTATTTCCTGCTTCAAGAAAGTCCTTAATATCATCCATTTCCTTCTCTACCCTAAAGCTACCTACAACAGATCATGAAACGTTTGTTCCTGTCTGCTCTCCAAAGCAGTTTCTTATTTTTGGTTCTACTTGTAGAAATGATTCAAAGGTTTATAGGCATATTAACCCTTTCAGATCTGAGACGATTTTTCTTTGTTTTCCATGATAACTCCTTCCATTTTCTAAGAATTCTCCATTTGTAACCTGCCATCTTCACATCTCTAGTTTAAACCAGAAACCTGCTGCTACTTGCTTGGTTTTGGTTAGATTTTTTTATTGTGCTAAATTCCCTTAAGTAGACTTATATTTGTGAAATTATATCTCTTTAGAGATTAATTCAGCTAAGTTTCTCTTCTTTCCTGTGGTATATGCTGTTTCCCAGTCTGCTAGCTGGCTGTAGATGGCTCTGTATCCATTACAATATTCAAGTATAGTCATTGCTTTCAAAATTATTCAGGTTAGATATTTTTTTTAAGTGAAGCTAAAATTTTTCAATAAAAGATACTTTTGCTTAAAAACAATGTTATTTCTTGTAAGTCAGTCAAAGGCATTTTATGCTGTCTTTTCCTGGGTACTCAGTGTCTTTTGCAATGTTTCCCCCTTACTGGAATTTTCATTCTGTGTCTGTTTTCATTTTCAGCACATTTCATTTTTTCCTTCAGCTTTTTCTGAAGATTAAATACTACTCTTCCTGCATTGCAGATTATTGCCTTGAAGTTCACAATGTCCTTTTTTTTTTATTCCAGTTCAGGCATAACACACCTGAAGAAAGAGTAAGAAGTTCTTTAACCTCTAATTCTGCTACATCTTTGCTTTTATACGTGATAAGATTGATCATATAACTGTAGGTGAACGCTATCTTCGGAGTATAACAAAACACCACAAAATTTTGGTATTTTCTGATGCCATTCACATGCATGCATTTTGTTGAGTAACTTTGATGCTGCTGAACTTTGAGCTATGACCTTCTTGAGCCACTCAAACTTAAATGAATTTTTTCTTGACCTGATACAATTAATTAGGAATGCATTAACATTAGAGTAGTTTTCTGTAATGTATATTATATTTTCTTCATTAAGGCTGATTTTAATTTTCTAGTTCATTTTTCCTGATCACTTTACCTGATTAACTCGTTCCAAATATTTGAGTTCAGAGATCATTGTGAGGATAAACCTGAAATAACTTTGTGGTGTCATGATTCTCTCCTTTACCAGATCATTAGAATACAAATGAGAACTGCTTATATTTGGGTAGGACACTGAGGCATCTTGATTTCACTCTTTTCCCACTGTGAAACTTGCCATTTATTCCCTTTCTTCCCATCAGTGGTGCCACTTGTGCAACACTGTCTTTAGCAAGAGGACTTTTCCTGAAGACTGTCTAAAGGTTCTTACATACTGCTTTACGCAATTTTTTTCCCACTATTTTGTCAATACTTTCAAGCAATCTTAATGCATTTTTGTACCCTTACTTGTAGCTCTCCTCATACACACGTGTTCTGTATTAAGTCCTGCCTTACTTTGCTCAGCTACCTCCTAACCCTGGTTTCATGCAATTACCTTCACAAATAGACCGTTTCAACTCTCTTTATGCAGAACTCCTCTTTTGTTTTCACCTGGCCTTCCCTGACCTGATTTCTGTGAAGTCAAGAACTGTTCTGAAACCCCATTAATCCCAGCCAAGATTGCACCACATCTGGCTATCAGTATTGGGCTGGCTGCTGTCTTCAAATACTGCATGATTGGCTGTTTCCGCAAAGCACCACAGAAAATCTTGTATCTTAAGGAGTTTGGAAAATCTAAAGAACAGATGGACTAAGACAAATATTTGAAAGGGTTCATGAATGTCAAAATTTTTTCTCTCTTATTTATATTCCTTTCTTCATAAATACATTGAAATAGGGTTATTTTTAAAAACACATCTTGAAGTAAAATATTGCAGTAATCAAGATTTTTGACAACCTACAAAACCCAGGTTTATATTCATAACAAAATTATGAATTCCCCAGAATTAAAATGTTTAAGGATAAACTTAAAGAGAACTAACTAAAATCTTCAGGAATGTAAATATGTAGTTTGGACACTCAGACTACTGTAACTCTGTCTTTTAAAGTTGCTAAAGACATTGGAGATTATTTTCTTTTCTTTTTCTAATTTTTTTCTTGGGCCCCACACTGGAGGTAAAGGAGGAGAACCACTCGGAAAAATTCTTATTATTTACAGTGGAAGTTAAACCTTTTTGCCTTGTAATAGCAGAAACAGAAAGTTTATCCTGAGTATATTTCTAAGAACTGAGACAAGAAAAGCATGGTGTTTCAGAATCCTTCGTTAATAGGAAAAATGCATGAAATCTGCTGACAATATCATGGAAATATTTACTGCAACTGATTTTTTTTGAGACCTTAGCATTACATCAGCTCATTTCGATCACCTCAGTTGTTCATTAGCATCACTAGTTCCCATCCAATATTATCTGGGAGAAGCACTGAAGAAGAGAGAAAAAGAGGATAAAGTGTGCAGTAACTTGCTCATTTCTATTTCCAGCTTTCAGAGGAAAGCTGAGCTACTGTGTTTAATAGCGCTTGAGGATCCTCTTTTCCCATGAAGTTGTCTAACTGCATTTTAACTCACGCAGACTTTTGAAATGTAAAACATCCTGTGGCAGTAAGCTTCAGGTTTGTAGGGGAGGGGTGAGTTCTTTTATTTTTATTTTATAAATCCCACAAAATCACAGAATAACGAGGTTGGAAGACACCTCCGAGATCTTTGAGTCCAACCCATGTCCTAACACCTCAAGTAGACTATGGCACCAAATGCCATGTCCAGTCTTTTTTTAAACACATCCAGAGATGGTGACTCTACCATTTATATATCCTTGGAAGATACACTTGGAAGAAATGAACAAGATATTATTTCTGATGGAGAGACTTTTACTCTCACAGAGAAAGACAAAGAAAAACTTATCTTCAAAAGTTAAAAAGACAATTCATATTTTAGAAACCTGAGATGAGAATGTTGACACCAGGTAGACCAGGAAGTTGAGGGGAGTTGCACAAAAAACTACATCTTGATTCCATTGTTTTTCCTTCTCTTTTGTTTCTTCATTGAAAAAAGTGTTATAAAAACTAATTCTTTTTACCAGTTGTTGCTCTGTGGTTGCGACAATTTCTTTTTCCCAGATTCACATTACTGCATCTGGGGAGAAAACAATCAACTCTGTTCTGCCTTGGCTTGTTTATCCTTATGAAAGTGTCATGTTCAAAAAACAGTTCCCTGACCAGCCTGTTGATAATTTCTTTCTCCCCTGGCCTGACTCTAGTTTTAGTATGGAAGTCTTGGGATCCATGGGTGTGATATGTTTGGAGAACACTTTGTGTGTTCTTTTCCTTAAACGCTTCTCATAATCAGTAGAAGTTATAGTTTGCAAAAACACCTACCTATCTTTTTGCTGAAACAGGTATATTTCACAAAGGCTTGTTTCTTAATCCATTGAGGGCACCAATTTGTTTTTTTTTCCTATCTGCTCTCTGGCCTTTGACTTGCCTGTCACGGATAATCCATCCTGATGAGGAATCTCCCACTGAGTTACTTTTATACTCAGTGAAATGCAAAAGAATTTTTACTCTGCAACAGGAAGGAATGTCAGGTCTGGAGTAAAAAATCCTGGTCCATGGACTGTTTTAAAAAATAAGTCCTTAAATAAATGAGTTATATGATGGCAACAAGAAACTGCTAACTTAATTGGATTTTCTGCATTTTTTTAGGAGAAAACAAGAGTGAAGTGCCTTTCCTCACTCCCGAGAGAAGGAAGTGGTGAAAAGGTCCAACAGGGCACATTTGCCAATGGAAGTGCCCACAGCTGGCACATACTGGCAAGTAGTGCAAGTGGAACCAGTGATGTGAGAGATGGAAAGGGGCCTTGACTCTGAGTGACAACAGAGGGATGGAGTTAACAATTAGTACAGATAACTGACTGGTAAGCACTGATCATTATGCTTCGCAGAACGGGAAAGTTGGTCAGATGGACCAAGAAACATCAACCCAAAGTGTGGCACAGAAACCAAGCCATCAGGTTAGGAACTTCTTCCTCTTCTCTTCAGCTGGATATAGGAAAACGCCAGGGTCATGTGTCCCAGTCTCACTGTTTCTGATCTTCTAGCAAAGACTCCTGACCATCTCAGCTATTTTCCAGAGTTCATGTAAAACGTACCTTTGCTAAACTGCTACCAATAGGTACAGGCAGCTTACCCCAGATGTTAGCAAAACATGAAGTGACGAGGAGTCAAAAACAAGAGTGGCAGAGGCAGAGGGAATCCTGCATTATTCCCTGACATCTTTTGATTCAGCTATATGGTCTCATAACACACTGAAGAGTCTCTAATATCATATAGGAAGTAGGAAAACATAATTTGATGGTTTGCTATTACAAAGAAATATGTGAAATTATAATTCACAAGAGTACTCTGGAGAATGTTGATGGGTCCATCTGTCTTTGTCTCATGACCTCAACTGTAGACCAAATAACCTATAGCTGACATGAAAAACTATTGGCATAAACTACCTCTGACTGAAGCAAAGAAAGTAATGAGTAGTGCCATTGTTTGATTTGAGGTTCCCTGAGACAGAATAGAGATAAGGGGAGTTGAGTCAAGTACATTTTGAAAGACCAAGAGTGTATTGCTAGTAGAAATAATAATTGCCTGCTCAAGCGGATTACCAGACTTGAATAAAGAACTTTATTGAAAGTCCTTCATTCAAGCCTACCTTTGTGAAATGCTGACCATCAAGAAGCTGAATTCACCAGAAATTCTGAAGCAGAGCTACCTCCCAGGTTCCAAGACTGAACACCATGTTGCCAATATGCCTCCAATAAGTTTTAGAAGACAGGCTGTCTTACTTGCCATCTGATTGGTTAACTGCTATCTAGATTTACCACTCTGTCAACAGATTTGTTGTCTCTGAGTGGTAGTAGAAGTCAAGCAAACTGAGATGGATAAGGCTTCTATGACCTTCCAATCCAAATGAGTAAATGCCTGCTGTCTTTGCCAGGCAATGGCATCATGTTATTTCCAAACCTCCCCCCTTTGCTCCCTCAGAAGACGCTGACTAAAAGACATAGCAATAAACCCCATATATTTCTCCATCTATCAAGAGGGACATTACAGCTACTTAAGCCACATCAGGTAGCATGCTAGCAGTTAGAATGCTGGCCAGTGTCAGTCAGAAAAATGTCTGAGCCTAAAGCGAGGAATGAATTATGATTTCCAGCTCAAGACTCTCTGGTTGATAGGCTGAAATACTTTCTCTTGCAGTGTTGCAGGGAATTTCTGGTATTACAGTATTTTGTCCCATAAAGCTTTTAAAATAATCTGACTTTCTTTTAAGCAGAAAACAAGTTCAAAATTTGAAAAGTGGATGCTCTGAAGGAAAGTATATATCAGCCTGAGAGGAAAAGCCAGTTTGGCTTTTCTACCAGCTGTTACCTTCCTTGTTTAGTTTGTCAGGCTTTTGCTGTGTCAGTGGGTGATACTCACTGCCATCTTGACTGTATGAACAAGCACTGTAGCACCAAAGCCATGGTGCTCAGTGCTGTGAACCACCAGCCAGAACTGGTGTGGCCATATCATCAGGGCAGGGAAGTGGATCTAGTCTAGCAGCCCAGCAGTGCACCTGTTCTCTTTCCAGTATCTGAGCCAACAAATCTGGTGATGCTGCTTATCTTTTCTTCCTTTATCTCTGTTAACAAAGAAACCTAGGTCATATTCTTATGTTTCTCAATTGCCTGAATCACTCAGTTCTTCTAGTCTCTGATTTACTAAAATAATTTCATAATTTTGTTTATGCTTTTAAATATTTGCCTTTATGATTAAGTACTCACCATACTATATTTCTTGCTAGAAGTAACATGCTGGTGTTTGCTTGCTGGTCTTCTACTCTTGGTTCATAATTATATCCATGTTTCATGAAAACTTCTGCAGGTTTTAGAAATACTTTTTTCACTAAATCTGGTACTCTGGTTGATTTTTTCTGTCTTTACTACGGGGGATGTTGTAATCAACTGGCGTTGCGGTACTGGCATCTGCATCATAGAAATGATTTGGACAGGTGCAATGGGCCAATTAAAACATAAACAAACATTTTTTTTCTCAATCCTAAAGTCAATTTGCAATTAATTTAATACTAAAGCAGAAATGACAGATGATCTAATTGTTAATGTGGTACAAGTTTAGAAAGACATTAGACTACCATTCTGGAGAACTGTTGCACATAATTGCTCAGGTGTTCAGAACACATTTCATTCCCCCTGCTGTGCAAGGACTTCTGTTCCCGGATTTCCTTTCAATGGTTCACCCAGAAGTGGGATTAAAAAGAGAAACCTAATGATAATGAATTGAATTGTTCACATCTAAAGGGGGCTGATTGGCAGGATGCCGGAAACAAAGAGTTCCCTGACAATGGTTAAAAAAACAAAAGTAATTGGATTACACAAAGAAAATAAAATAAACATTCATTAAAATTACAGTAACAGACTGTGATTAATGAGCACATACAAGTGCAAGCAACGCATATTCTTTAGGCCCTGCAAGGCCTACATTCAGTGGTATAATTAATAATTTTTAATCGTTTAGTAAGTAATTGTTATGTTCTTCTCAGTTCAAAAGATGTGAACTTGTTTTCCCTAACCTGATTTTATCTGTGACTACTATGGAGTCATCAAAGGTATTGTAATTGGTAGTAAAGTTCAACCTGCCCTCTTTTTGACTATGAAATTTGAGTTTATGTGGTTCTGCTTGGAAAAATCATCACCGAACTTGAAGGGACGCACCATGGAAGAAATTTCCGTGTACCCATTCTTCCTTACATAGTAAAAAAATTTCCATATTTGAAGGTCAGAATGTTTAAAGGTGATGAAAACAGATACCTTTGTACATTAGTAGGAAATTTTAGCTCTTATGGTTACATATGCGTATTCAGCAAGATCTGAGTTTAAATACTCTGATGGAGATAAAATCAACCAGAAGTGTGTATTTGAGTTTTGTTTAAGGACTAAGAGGACATGTTGTATTTTTTTGGAAGTCCTCAAAATGTTTTTTTGTTACAACTGCTATGGCAGCTGTAGATCCAGGCCTACAGCTCCATGTGCGTGAGAAGCAAGATGACAACTTTTCCCGTCCTTTGGTTCCTAGTTTCTTGAAAACATTTTTCAAGAGCTCCCAGCTGAGAGCAAGAGAGTGGGTGGTGCCTATATATCTACCACACTCAGAAACAGTGGCCATTTTAAGGTCTTAAGCTCAGTGTCTTCCTGCCTGAATGACTGCTCAGCAGGCTGTCTACAGGATGCCATAGTGCTGTTCAGGTGCAGGAAAACCTTGCAGGCTTTTGGAAGTACTTCTGAATAAATAGGGGGTACTGGAAGGGAAGAGGAGTGAGTTTTTGGAAACTGAACAAAAAAAAAAGCTTAAAAATTTGGAGTCCTGCAGGATACGCTCTGGAGAGGAGTATATCCACCTCATGGAGTCCTTGGGAAACTTGCCAAAGGTATCAGGTCATGCTGGTTACTGCTGCACTCCTCATTGTCCATGGTGGTCTCTCTCCATCACTGCACTAAAAGATGGTCAAGTTTTCTAGGTGCTACCAGCACATAGCTGTGTCTCAGTGGCTGCGTTTTGTGCACTCATTAAAGCATTGGGAACCTTGCAGACTGCCTTCCCAAATATTGTATCCCTTTCTGACCAAAATCAATGAGGAGCATCAGTTTCAAACTGTTACCAGTCAACAGCATCAAAATTATTGTTCTTTAAGGCTGCCTTTCAGAGAGTTTTCATCCCTATTGCCAGTGCAGAAAGGGTATTGATATTGGTACCCAGCATGTATGGCTGATCCCAGAATCTACCACAACTCTTCAGTATATAAAACAGCTCTTCTGATTTCCAGACTCAAGAAGAAAATCCCTGATGCTTTTTTTTTTCAGTAAGCATCTGCCTTAAGAGATGGTTTTCTGTGACATCAATGGCACCTGCTCAGACTTGCATTTGTTCAGTGCTCTCAAGAGCAAGCTATAAATTTCAGTGCTTGTGGTACCACAAAATTACTTTTAAGATAGGCAAATTATGTATTGTCCTTTAAAAAAAAAAACAAACTGGCAAACTACAGAAACTGCTCTGAAATTTAGTGTCTTAATTAGAAAATGTTGTCCTCCCACTTCTGCAGAGATTTTTTAACATATTTGAAAAATCTGGCTTTTGGGCATAAATTTTGTAATGAAGAGATTGATGTCGATCTTCCTTCTCTGTTCTGTAACTTAAAATGACAAATAAAAAGCAAAGATATTTCAATATCTCTTATATTATGGTCAGGAGGAATGAGAATAGCCCCATGAAGCTGAGAGAAGAAACGTGGATCTTGAAGGGTTTGAAAGGAAATGGCATATCTCTAGAGGACAGAGGCTGAAGAATCAGCTCGGGTTTTAGAATGAAAAACACATACACCAAGGTCGTTGGTAGATTTTAGTAAAATTTTTCTTAATGTCTTGAATTTGGAAAGGTGCATGTAGATTTCTTTTATGTGTTATTTACATCTTTATATTTGTGCTAGAATTTGTAAAGCTTACATTCCTGTCCTGTGCACTAGAGTACCAGTTGAGAACATGGGGTGTATAGTGTATTAGAGACAGATTTTTTCTTATTTCATTTATCACAGCAGAATCTCTCTCCAGAGATTCTGACCTACAATGTTCTTTGGGGCACGGAGGTTCTTGCAACTTCTCCTTATCATCTGGCTGAGGAGAAAGAGAGGAACATGGGAAAGGTGAGCATGGCTCAGTTTTCTCTTTACATGTGCAAAATTAGTGGTGTGATAGAAAGTCTTTGATCAAGTGTTAGAAACATCCACTACTGACAGCCAGAAAGCCAGTCATGAAGAGTGGTCCCAGGTCTGTGGAAACACAAATGTTGTTATTATTGAGAGTTTCCTCTTGTTTGATCTCATTTTTGTCAGCTATAACCGGGGCGTTGACTCCTAATATCTTCCCTGTTTCCAGCCAGTATTTTCCTTTCCAACCACAGTGCACTTTACATGTTTCCTGATGTAGCCATAGCAATCCCACAGGGATACTAAGAACAAGCAGCTAACATTCTCACTTAAGTGGTTTCCCCAATAGGGTTAATTTTAATTAGTTAAATGGATCAAAGTCTGTTTGAAAACTCTTAAAAATCTAGATAATATTTGTCCATTGTGGGTAAAGGCGTTATAATCTTAATCCTACTGCTTTAGGAAAAAGTGTTTTAAAAAAATATTGAAAATATAATTTTAAGTAATTTTACACTCACAAAATATTCCTCACAAAGGGATGGGATTGCTTATACTATAAAATTAAAGGATGGACCCATTAGAAGACTTTTGAGAAAATGCAATATTTTTAATAAAGTAGAATGAGGAAATATCCAGATTTGGAGATCAAAATCAGGTTCCATTATGACTGTATAAAGATTCTCTATGTTTAGTAACTCTCTCTCTATGTCTTATGTGCCTTGTCAGGGTATGGGTTGTGGTTTGAAAACTTATTGTGATGTTATACTTTAATGACTAAATGGAACAGGTAATTTTAGGATTTTTTTCATAGAATCATAGAATCATTTAGGTTGGAAAAGACCTCTGAGATCATCAAGTCCAACCATTAACCCAGCACTCACAAGTCCACTCCTAACCATGTCCCTAAGTGCCACATCTATTAATTTCTGAAACACCCCCAGGGATGGTAACCCAAACACTGCTTCTGCACCTTTAAGATTTTCTTCTGGAAGGCTATCCAACATTCCTGGGCTTCTTTGTCCTTCAGGACAGTCTCCCAAGACATTCTGTTCACCAGTTTCCCAAACAGGCCAAAGTCTGCCCTCCGGAAGCCCAAGGTGTCTGTTCTGCTGACCCCTATTTGAGGCAATACTCTCAGGGAGCCCTCTTAGTCCCACACAGATCAATCAATCTCCCAGCTCAGGCTAATAGCAGTGGGATATAATGTCACTCTGAACATATGCACTAAACCCAATGCATTGTGGAGATTAACTGAGCAGTATTGGATGTAGTGAGCATTGGGGTGATTTATGGAAGAATTGACCTAACTATTTTTCCAGATGCCCAGAGCTGAGTGTTTGGAAAAACAGCTGGTTGCCATGAAAACTATATTTTTGACTGATTGATGGGCTTTTGGGGCCCTTGAAACTGGGGGCCTGATCCCTGAGATATATCCCTATCCTAAAGCAGTTTTAGGGTGTTCAGTGTAAATTAGCTGCAACCAGGCCCTGTGCAAACTGAGCACAATGAAATTTCTCAACCTCTATTCAATCTATGTGCTCCTTCTTGTTTCCCTGAGGGATATGATTCAGAAGACTCCTGAATCACCAACTAAAATGCATTTTACACTGGGAAAATCTCTGGCTTCCTCTGAGGGGTAACTCCCTTGCTAGTGGACCCTGTCTCATTAAGTCACACCACCAGAATGGGATCTAAATGTTTACACAGGGGTGCAGCAGAGTGCTGATATTAAATACCAAGGTGCTGATTTACTAAGTTGGTTTTCAGGATCAGAAGAAATAGTAAGCTACCCTTATGATGTTAAAACTGAGGGGAAAATGGTGGCCATGAAATTGGGGGTTGAAAACTACCAGGGAATACTCCTTGTCTTAAACAAAACTGTTAGTCACACCTTGGCCTTTTAGTTAACTAGGCTTTCCTGTGTTGTGCTATTGACACCAGTTTTAAGAGTGTTGAAAAGAATGAATTACAAACCAACTACAACTTGCTTGTCATTTTAAAGTTTGGTTGGTTTTTTTTAAATAAAAGATCCATATTATTTAAAGTTCTTATCTTAAATACTTAACTGTTATAAATCAGAATAAATCCACTTAAACTCATCTGTCAGTAATGATTTATATCCAGAAAGGCTGGGCCTAAAGATGCAATTTTCCAGTGATTTTCAATTTACTTCCTTATGCATTTGTTTGAAAACTAGGTCTAAATAACTACCTACTATCAAGATAAAATTCTGTTATTCAAGCATCTTATGTCTACTCTGTATGTAATTAAATGCAATGAAAATGTGAGGTACAAAGCAGAGAAAATATAAGGTTTTTTATGAAACTTACTATAGTAACTGGACTTTTTATTGTCTCTTTATTTGCTTCACGCAGAGACACCACCATGCTCTTCTTTCATACTGGTGGCAGAGTAAAAATGCTTTTTTAAATAGACATTTAAGGAAATTACTCTCTTTAACACTCTTTTTCAAGTGTAAAGCAGAAGTAAAAATTGCTTTTGCTAATAGTTCAGGCCTCATCTCAAAAGGATGAGCCACTCCCTCTGCTGGGGATATTTCTACAAACTGCTCTGCAAATGAAAACGATGTGAAGTTTTGTAAGCAAAATGCTAGAAATCTAGACATTCTTCTAAATTTGTATAAAACCCTTAGCTGTGTTATTGCATAAAACATTGCTCAAGTATATATGTGTCTTTACAGTCAAAAAACATACCTCATTCAAAAAAAAAAAAAAAAAAAAGAAAGAAACAGAGACATAAAAATGTAAAGATTTCTTAGTCAACAGGTTTTAGGACTTTTTTCTTTTCACATATTTATAGCTTAATTGGCATCTTGCCAAAGATACCTAACTGATAATCCACCAGAGCTCCTTCTGGCTACAGGTTAGGTTTATCCTAGACAAGAGCTGTAGGACATGAGCAGCAGGTTTTTTGTCTCCATCTATTAACACTCAAAATAAAACCTGGAGGGTAACGATTCTCAGGAAGAAAGTTCCGTTCATTCCCAGTTTTTGTTCAGTTACTGGCCTTTTGGATGAAGCTGCAATGGATTCCAAAGAATGTCTCTGATGGGATGCCAAAAACTGTTCCAGCACGTATTCATACACATATTGGTTTCTCAGTCAAGCTGAAAAAGTGTGAAAACTTTTGTATTTAAAAAATTAAGTAGATTTTAAGAGATACAGAAGCAAAGCATACAAGGTTAGGTTATCTGTCTTTTTTATATCTTTGTTCTTGCCTGCTTGCTATGGCAATACTGCATTTGCCTATATTGAGCAGGTCTGAAGGAAGGATAAATATTTTACAGATAAGAATGCTTCTACAGGCTCTCTGAAAATTGTTAGCCAGGTAGAGGAAGGACACCCAAATTTAGGCTACTGCCAAAGACAAGGGAACAGATCTACATGGTAGCCAGGATTTCTCTCAGTCTGCATGTGTGAGAAGATCAAAGTGCATATGCATGACTTCAGATTAGCCACAGAATTGCTGCTGTCAAGGTAAAGAAAATTTACAGAATAAAAAGGTGGAGAGATTTGTTCTGTAAAGATGAAATGGAAATTGCTTCTACCCCTAAATTTTCCCCTGATTGTTTGCAGAATTTTTCCTTGGTTTAGAACATTTTAGGTTCAAGCAAACTCCTAAGTTGATACTCTGTATTTTGAAAAGCTCAGTAGTTAGTGTTTCTGTGGCAGTGTCATTCTAGTGTCAAGTTGTTCAACAGGACATAATAAATCCACTAAATGAAGACTGAATTCTAACAGCCTCATGCTGAAAAGTACTAATTTAATTATATGAATAGATATTCATATATATCTATTATATAATAGATAATAATATAATAGATAATATTATATATTATATATATTATATTATATATAATAGATAATAATAATAATTCATATAATAATAATTATATGAATAGATATTCATATATATCTAAATATACTAATTTAACTATATGAATAGAACACAGTCTTTGAACATACCTGAATACGGCAAAAACTGGGGTGGTAATTGCCCTGGGAATAGAAAACATGACTGGAACTTACTTAATTCTAAATTTCTGAAGGCTCATTTTCCTTCTCACATCCATTGGTAAACAGAGGGAATTCTAATGACCACAGGTGTCAGTGGAAAAGATGATCATGCACTATTATTCACTCAATATTACTTAGCTATTACTGACTTGATTTCTTCTCCTGTGGTCTGGGCCTCTTATTACAATTCTTTTGTAAAATGCTCACAAATAACAAAATATGGAACATTGGGGGACCAAGAAAGAGGTTTGTTTCTTGAGAGCTGGGGAATCCAGCACTACTCAGAATTATGTGAGTGTTTTCTTGGAAAAACATGAGAAAAATGTTTATATACTAGTTACGAAAAAGTATGCATACTGACACCCAGTCTCTTAAAAGTCAGAAAAAATATATTGCAAACCCAGAGAGCACTAAATGAAGCAAATTCAAGGTGAAATTGTGGGACCATGTCACTGTAAAAATATTTAACGAAAAAACTTTAAGATTTTAAGAAGACTCTTGTAGACAGTTTGTGGTGCAATCCGGCTGTGTTACTTTTCTCCTGCCCTCACATGAAACTGGAGGTTGACAGAGACATGGCATTGAGGCAAGGCAAAGTGTGAACCCAACAAAGCCTTGAGGTCCACATCTGAAGCAGATAAACACTAAATCGAGCCCTAAAAGCTGTATTGATGGTTTCACAGTATTTTACCTTGAGGGAAGGGAGAATCACTAAGATTTTTTCCATGGGAAACAGAACATGCCAGTAGCTATATGATGGGCTAAGTCAAGGGTGTAATAAATTCAGAAAGCATGGAAATGATAGGTGCTGAAGGTAGGGCAATGTGTTCTGCCTGCTGAACATACAGCTGCTACTTTAGCAAATGCAGCGGTCATTCTTGCTTCTCTCCTGTGGCTCTTCCAGGTGTTTCAGTGCACACAACATCTGGAGGGTAGCGCACAGTTTTACTCAGGTCATCTATTGTTCTGTGGATTACAAATGAAGCCCTGTCAATTTAACTGTGTGCTTGCTGGCAGAGTAACATTAAATATACAAAAAGAAATTATAAAAAGTACTGGTCAATATTTCCTCTAGCTAAAATGAGTTGTCAGATTAAATTAGAAAAATTAATAGCATCCTTCCCCTCAGAACCTTTGCAACTCCTACATGACCACAAACACTGTTAATATCTTTCAGCTTGCAAGACTGTGCAGTGTTGTGGAGTGGCCATTCTGCATAGAAGCTGAACCCCATGCCAGCTCACAGCAGGTCACAACTTTGCTTCCATTATTTTACCCTTTCCCTGTCTTCTCACAGAGGCTTTATCAAATGTATAAACTGAAGTATGGCTGGCTGATACTACAGTTGTTTTAAACACACAAAATGGAGAATAAAAGTAGTCTAAATTATGTGGATTTTGTTCCGAGATTGTAGGAGTATCCTGGATTTATTTAAACGCATTGTGAATTTTTACTGGAAGGACAAATATTCTAGAAGAAATGTGATTTCTGTTTAAATGATGCCTATATTTAAATATGTATGTGTCATATAATCTAGCTATTTTATTTGATTCTCCCAGATCACATTTCACAAGAGTTATCAAATAAATATTCCTTTGCTTACATTTATATCACATTCTGACCCTTAGAAAAGTTTAAGTCTGATTGCTCAGAGTTTTCTCAATTATTTTCATTCTGAAAAAAGCCATATGGAAACTGCAGTCTAATTTACTAATAAGGGAAATGAGAACATTTGATTGTCTTTTACCAGAGTTTCACTGGTACATAAAGCCTCAATTGTTCCCATTCTTTTAGCAAATAGAAAAGACTCATCATTTCTGTAAGCCCTCAGGTTGTGCAGCATAGAAAAGACAGAAAACCTTCATTTGTTCTTTGCACCTATAAACCATTTTATCCTGAAGGATAAGTTTTCTGGGAACTAAATGAGAATCCTCTTGTCCTGTTCTGGCTCAGCTTTGCAATCTTTCATGGGGTAAAAATGTTTAGTCCCAACAATGCCATACACCTGTCAGATTACTTTCATCATGAAATTACTGTAAAAAAAGTGGGTTAGGTTTGGAATAGTTTTAAAGGTCATGCAATTAAAAGTTTAAATCTCACAGGAATGAATTTGGCTTTATTTACTTGACTGCAATTCTTTCAGACCTACATGGTCCATAGACATTTAACAATTATATGGTTTGTATTTAAATAGCTAAGTATTTTTGGGAGTCTGTCTTGAAGTGACAGAGCAGGTCAGACAATGCCAGAATGATAGCCTAAATGTTCCACTTTGTAGTGTAGAGCTGTAGCCACTTTTAAAGTACTGTTATTTCAGTGAACCAGTATAGGTTGAACCTCGATGCTTTGTTTTTCAGACAATGAATTTTCATGTTGTTGTTGTTAAACCAATGACATATATTATCTACACAATATATTCCTTCTTTAAGTGTCAGTATTTTTTTAAGAAGTCTGTTACAAAAGCAGGTGCATGGGTTGGTCGGGTTTTTTTTTTTCATTTTGAAATGTAATAAAGTCAGTTTTTGGCCTCAAGCAATACTAGGATTTAAAATAGGAACTACTTTGAAGCAACATGAAGTTGCACCCAGCCTCTAGGTTATTAAATGTGTTTTCTCTCTCTGGCTTCCTAAATGCATCTCGTTGTTTAATGGAATTTTAACTGTAAGATTTAGTTGTAGAACTTTCAGCTGGACTTCCTGTAGAAATACATAGTGATGCACACACTATTGCAAAACACAAGTGGATTGGGGTGTGTGGGAGGGGGAAACACCAAAATATTTTTTTACTTCCAGACCACAGAGACGAATAAACAAATTAACAGTATTTCAAGAGAAGCAATAATATGGCTGGTGGGTGGGTCATCTCAGAGATCTAGTTAGGGTGAACTGAGCTTCATCCTTCAAGGGCTTGCTTTCACGCACAGCTCAGTTTGTGCAACTTACAACCAAAAATAACCTGCTCTTTTAAAGCAGATTGGTAAATAAACGTCCTGTTCCAGCAAGCCTGCCTTTCCCCTTGATGCCAGATATTATAACTAGGATCAATTAATGAACTTTGGCACTTTAAAACCTGAGAGTGTGGTTATGAAGGCAAAGCAAATCCTCTGAATCTCTAAAACTTTATTACCCACAACTTGCAATGTTACTGTTCACTTTACATGATTTTAAATCATATTTTCTGGGAGATATGTAATGTACCTAGAAGACTCTGGACTCTGTAGTTACACTAAATAAGTTCTTTTGCAAAAGACAGTCACATATGGAGGTATTAGCTGTAAATTCACAAAAGCCAAGATACTAATTTCACATAAGTGTCATAGGTACAGCTATAACAATATCATCTTGCTAAAAAAAGAAAAAGTGAAAGAGGAATATTTCTATTCTGCTTTGATAAGAGGTAAAGAGAGCCCAGCTAGTTCAGTTGAAGGCATTCTGAGGGGACAAGGAGAAAGAGGATGATCCATAGCCATTCTTTGCTTTATATTCATTCCACAGATGGAAAGTTTCAATTTCCAGAACTGTCAGTTTATCCTCTCTTTTTTTTTTAACTTTTTTTGTGTTCATTTAAAAAACCCTTTTGAAACGTACATTTAATTCTTTCAATCTTTTATTTTTAAGAAATGTTTCAGCTTTTCTTTTTGTTCATGTAGGCTTGTTCCAGAATGCTAATAGCTTCTCCCTGTTGCACTCCAACCCCAAGCAAAATCATGTTAGAGCAAGTAATGTGTTCTGAATGAAAGTTTTATTTTTACATACAGCCAAAATGAGTTATATTACACCTGCACCAATGATGTTTCCCTTATTTTATGAAACTGGAAGACAGCCAAGTTGTACAGCGTTTCTGTAAGTGCAGAGGTTTTTCCACACGCCTCTTCCCAGCATCACCTGCTTCAATGATTTGGGTGTTCCCCTAAGGTAGGTCAAAATTTAAACATGTTAGTACTGAGATTGGCCACACCCAGAGATAATACAATTTTTTTTTTTTTGGCAATGGTTATGTTAGCCAAATATGACATAGTGATCTATGAGAGTTATTTTTTGAACTTTGAGCAACTCTTTGTTATTGGATATCGGGGGTAGCTGATGCTATTATACAGAGATTTCCAGAATCATTGTATGAGATAAAATTAGGTAGTAAACAAAAATATTTGCACTAAGGAAATGGAAAGCTGAATGATCCCAATAGTCCAGATAGTTCTTTATCTTGCCTTTAGCCCTGGATAGTAAGAGCATTGAAAAAGAAAGCACAGGAAATTCTGCAGAGGGCTATGATTTTATAATCATCTTGTGCTGAAGTGCACAAGCAGAGTGGGATGTGGGAATGCTTTTTGCAGTGACCACACTCTACACCCTAAAACAATGAACTTCAGTTCCTGCTGGCCTCAACCCAACACTTTTTTCAGCAGCTTGCACCCACGCACACAAGCTTCTGCCCTAAGTCCAGCTCCACAGTGGGAAGGAATGTCTATCTGGGATGTAAAACAATTCAATCCAAGTAAATTTTCTGTCTATTTTTCTGCTTTAAACAGCTTTTGTTTGGTTAATTGGTGCTGTAGCCAGATAACCAATTTTCTCCTGTGGAGGGATTAGTGGAATTCTATTGTTGAGATGTTCTAATTGTTAATTTGCATGCTTGAGAAAGATTATAATTTTGATTGTGAAACCTACCAGGGTTGATTTTTTTTCCCTGAAAGAAGTAGAGGAAATAGTTTTTTGCACTTAATTAATATCTACACAGTGTCAAGCATTGGACAACATCAAACACAATTATGGAACATATTTAAAGAATAAATATCCCTAATTCTCCTCTTTGGGAACAATTCATGGCCATCTCCATCTCCGGAGGAAGTTAGATAAACCCTAAGGCTGAAAAGTCCTCTAAAAGCTGTTAAGCTCACAAAGCATTACAGAAGGCCAGGAAATATCACTTCTGACACTGTTCTCAGTTCATACACTCTAAGAGTTTCCCATCTTTATCTTTGCACTTCTTTTCCCACTGAAAAATAAAATAAGGTCGAGTTATTACCTTGAGCTGGATAATTGGAGTTAAAGTCCTACAGAAGATGAGGTACTTTGAACTTTTCACATAAATGAACAGGTTGTGATAAACCTGTTGGGAAAGATGGGAACTTAATTCTTCGTATATGTCTGGCAGCTCGTTAGAAAGTTCCTACTTGATCAGGTCTGGGAATTTTATCCCATTTAGCTAACTTGGGCTAAAACTTCTTCTGTGATTAGGCACTGTTTATGGAAAATGCAAGAGAAATTTCAGTTTCTTCTTTAGGAAAACATTGACACCTTTGTACTGCTGCTGTTTTGCAAAGTGGTGTGGCACCAATATTGTCCTCAGATGGTACCAGTCGCTGCTAAACTTAATCTTGTCTTTATTCCACTGTTTGTGCTCTGGTAATGTATGAATAATGACAGGAGAAGATCTGGTATTTTGAATTTCTGATGTAAAAAGTCCTTGTCTCCTGTGGTTCTTTGGAGCCCTTTGCAGCTGCGATGAATGATTGCAGTCACTGCAAAATGTCCTAACATGAAAAAATTTCTTACTAGAGTAGTAGAACTCATTACATGAGACAATGGAAATTTAAGATTATCTCCTTAATCTTTTGGATCATAAGTTACCTTATGGATAGCTAAACCTTTTGATTGTTACAGTCAAGTTCTGCAGATGGGAGGGCAGTACCAGGACAAGGCAGATTAAAATAGTGAAGGGAAGATGCATCAAGTGCATGGATTGACTGCTACTGCACTAAGAAGTCAGAAAATTAGAAATGCCTGAGTGGAGGCAGAAGGCAGTCATTGCCTTCCTCTGAGCCCCGGAAATGAGAAATAATAAAAAAAACAATGCTTGTGGTGTTGGTTTATTTTCTCTTACTCTGTTCTTTGGAGATCTAAAATGAAGAAACAGAGTTTCTTCAGAGTTGTCTTCCTGATCAAAGGAAGAATGTGAAGAATCAAAATATGCATTGGTTTAAGTGAAGAGATCTTAAAATTCCCATATTAAGTAATGTTTTTATAATTATATACTGATGAGCACTACCAAAGTGTTTTGGGGCTTTTTTAGCTGACTGACAGAAAGGGAAAAATGAGACGATTAAAGAAAACCAAATGAATTAAAAAGTTTTATGCAAATATTGACAGATAAATACTTTGTTTACTGTTTTCAGTACATTTCATAATGCAAGAGAAATATCTCTGTGAGCATTATACATTTGACTGAAGATTGCATTAAGACCTTTGGGTCTTACACAGGCAGGGATAACTTCTTTTAGATCAGTTCACGCAAAGCCCCATCTAACCTGGCCTTGAACGCTTGCAGGGGTGGGACACCCACAGCTTTTCTGGACAACCTGTTCTAGTGCTTCACCAGCCTCACAGTATAGAAGGGTATAATATCTTCCTAATATCTAATCCAAAACTGACCTCTTTCAGTTTAAAGCCAGTCCCTCTTGTTCTGTGTACAGGCCCTTGTAAAAAGTCCCTCTCCATCTCTCTTGTGGCCCCTTTTAGGCACTGGAAGGTGCTGTAAATTCTCCCCGGAACCTTCTCTTCTCCAGGCTGAACTACCCCAACCCTCTCAGTTTGTCTTCCCAGGAGAGGTGTACCAGTCCTCTGATCACCTTCACGGGCTCCTCTCTGCTTCCAACAGGTCCATGTCCTCCTTGTGCTGTGGATCCACGAGCCTTACACAGGTGTTCAGGTTGGGATCAGTCACAGTGTTACAGTTTGTGCCATTTTAGCAGCCCAATGTTTTGTACTGATACTGAGACGATTCACAGGTCACCTTTTATCAGATCACTTCTATAAAATAGCAATTTTTCCTAAAGATAGAACAAATATAGACATCAATATACAGTCTTCTCTCATTAGCTGGAGAGGCTATAATAATAGACCGTTTAGATAAACCAGATCTGAAATGACAGTGAATAACACGTGGTAAATAAAATCCCCGCACCTGCACCCTGAATAACTTAGCCACTGGGATGTGGCTGAGCTGGTATGACCCTGGTTAAAATGGAAAAGCCTCAGCAGCCACGAAGCTGAGGAATGTTAAGGAATTAGCCATTGCAGTCAGTGGTGCTAAAGGTAAGTCCACATGTGAACTCATGAAAACAATCACTGTTTCCTCTTGGTTCATATTAATTCAAGCCCTTTGGAAAATACTTCCAGACTAGGCAGGCTCTTTAGTCTTTGACTTAACAAAGAATGTCATTCAAGCATTACTATTATTACATTGTTTGTCCATAACAGCTCCAGAATAATCTTAAACTGTTTGCTGGTAAATTTTGTTTTTAGTTTTAACTACTTAGAGGGATAATCATTGTCTGATCCTCAGTGTCTATGGAACCATCCCTGTGAGACTGTGAATAAGTTTAAGATACAGGCAGAGGAGATATCTGAAGACTAGGCCAGGTGGTTATCTTATTTTACAATTTCAATAATTGTCAGATATCTGAGATTCTAATGGTTAATATCCTTCATAGCCTTTTGAGAAGAAAAAAATTAAAATGTTGGATTGGGATGAAATAAGTTTTTAATCAAGCTTCTCCATGACCTAAATTCCAGTTTGGCTTGAAATATTTAAAGTTTTAACTCTGTGTTTCAGTTCTGGATTTTGTACTTCAGTCAATGTAATCCCAACTGCCTACAGGTCTGGGAACAAGAGTTAGGCAGTAAATTAAATTTTTTTTTTTTGAATAGTGCTTTTGGAATATTAATATTTTCATCAGAGAATACTCTCTTGCAGTTTACAGGTCCACATGACTTGATATAGGAAAGGCTGGAGAAAACTTCATGCTTCTGGATGGTGATGTCATTCTTGGAAGCCTGTGAATCTTCTGTGCTGTGGCTCTGATCTCAGTCCCAGAAGAAAAAATACTAAAGACCAATGTTACAAATGTTCATGATATTTTAGCTAAGAAAATGTAAAACTGTAGGCTTTTAGTATTATATATGGGAGAAAGCTGTCATGCTGAAATTCAGCTTTGATTGCTCACTCACCATGATTTTAATTGACTTTCTGTAGATCAGAAATAGCACTGGGCTGCAGACATCAAATTAGAGTGGTCCCAGACTGCACTACATGCAGTTTACTGGGTCAAACCAAAAAACTTCATTAGTAGTATAACATGTCAAAATTAGTCACTTAAGAGTGTAAACAGCTCCAGAAACAGGAATGAGCAGGCCTCCAGCCATCTGCTTTGTGTGTTATTCCTGCTTTTTCACTGTAGGCACTGATTTTTGTTCACTCAGCCAGATGATCGTTGCCTTAGATTCAGCTGAGTGTCCCGAAGTAGCAGAGAGCTGGAGATGTCAACAGATTGCGATGCCTTCCGGTAGGGGCACAATGCTCTGCGCTCAGCAGGGAGGACCAACATCAACAGCTGGTACATCCCAGGACCTCTTTTCCATCTTCTCCTCTCATTTTTTTCCTATAGATGTGAGAAGCAAACGATCTTGTCATTATTAGCAAAGGCACCCTGGAGTAACCCTACACACTTTTTTAACTCAAGCCAGCGACAAACCTTCCTCCCCCATCGTCCCTCCCCCTCTCTTCCCTTCTTCCCATCTCTCTTCTCAGTCTGTTCTCTATTATACTGACATCCTTAATCTGTACATTATTTTCATAGAATTTTTAATTTCTATCTAGTGTACTTTTTGTTTGCTGCCTGTTCTTCAGCAGCTGGTTTTTATGTACCTGATTACTCAGTTTATGAAACCAGATTTTTTAATTCAAATTCTAGCTAGATATATTTGTAAAGCCCGATGAAATAACAGAGAGATCTTGAGTATAAGCAATTACTTTATTTTATTATTTTTTTGGCACCAAAAATTTGCAAAGTGTACACTAGCCATGTAACCAGAAAACAAATCCTAAAATGCATGATCAAAAGAAAACATTAGCAAGCCTCTGAGCAGCAGTAGCAGTGTCAATTGCTAGTTCATATAAAAGAGTCAGTAGGGATTAGGCAATTGCTGTGCAAAGAATAAACCAATGATTTCTTGAAAATTAGTGTTCAGCTGATAGTCATTTAATTAAACTGCTTGCTTTAGCATTTGTGATTTTTAATGGAATTTCAGGAGAGGTTAAAGGGAGGAGTTGGAGGATAAGATTTAATACAGATATAGAAAGCTTTAATTTCTTTGTTAAATGCATAGTATTTTGATATGTCATCGTTCCCATCAATAGAGTGATGAACAAAATAAATGAACATAGCATTAGCTTGTGGAAAAATTATCCTAACTTTACATGAAAAGTAAGTATTTGTTTCACAGAATATTCTGAGTTGAAATGGACCCACGAGAATCTTCGAGTCCGACTCTTAAGTGAATGGCCCATACAGGGACCAAGCACACAACCTTGCTGTTATTAGCACCATGTGCTGACCAACCAAGCAAATCTGAGGTAGTTGATAGTGTCTCTACTGTATAGCCAAGCTTCAGAAAGGTTAAGGACCAATGTGAGAGGAAATCTCATAGCAGAGATGCAAAACCCACTTTTGGAGTTAATGAGCTGCTCCCATGATCTGTGTGGAGAAATAACCAGGACTTTGAGAAATGCCCTAGTGAAACCAATTGCTGGTGAAAAAAAATAGGAAATATTAAGTGATATACACTTTCACATCAGATAAAGTTAAATATTTCAGTATACCTACTAATCTACTAATTAATGGGAGTGGAGAGGAAATATTTCCTAAGATTGAGCAGTGGGTGGCTCTTTTGGTGAATTTTTGCTGCCTTTCAATCACTTGGCAAGTACTGAAGAAAGGATATTAAGCTAACAGTGCCCTGATATGATACTACAGTTATTTTATTCTGGTTGGATTTCTGAGCTTAAATTCTGTGCCAGTTAACTGCAAAAAATTAAAGTGTATTATAAAGAGGAAAAGCATGCCTTAAGAACTGTAAGTCAGGAAATCTTTATTCTTTGTTATAAACCCCAACTATGATAATGATGCAGTTTCTCTGTCATTAGCAGAGAACCTGATCATGTGGCAAGCTTTGGGTGAGACTCTGTTTGCCCTTGCCCTTTAACAATTGCATGGAAAGAAAAGGTGCAGTGAAGTCCTTCAGCCCTCTGAGAGTTCTGATCCTGGGGTCAGGTTGAGGGGACTTCTAAGTCAATTGAGTTAATCATAAATGTCACAAACATTTTAATTAAACCGCCACAATGATATGATGAGTGTTTTGTATAAAATAGTTTGTCCTCATACCCTCAATACTCCTGCTAAAGCTCAGCTCACTGTGCACACAGGAATGAAAGATTCATGAGCTGGAAAGACAGCAAGGGGAGAGAAACATGACTCTGAGTGATGGGTAATACACTTGGTAAGGCAGCAGGGCATCTGAATGACTGGTGTCAGTCTATACCTACATCTTCACAGGCTCATATTGCCCCTTGCCTCTTGCCAGCTGAGCTTCCACTTAGAAGCTACCTTTGGACTTATCCAAACTCATCCTTGCAATGGATGCACTGCAGCAAGAATGGTATAAAACAGGAAGTTGCACAATACTTTTATTTCTCCCTGCTATACATTTATTAGCCTATCATAATATTTGATTTAACAGTATCATTACACATGGTCATATCATGATATGTTTTTACTATCACAAAAAATTCAGATGGCATTGCTCATTCTTGTACTCTTATTTAATGATTAGGCTTCTCAAGATATATATAAGAGAAGAGCCTTTATTTCATAACATTTTTGTTCCAAATTCTGTAATGAGCTTGCCTGGGTGGGATCAACACCAAGGAAGTTTTAACACCTTTTCATATTTCAGTAGTCTTGGGAAAAATGTCAGTTGGCAGACCTGGTCTGAAAAAAGTTTGATTATCACAGGAGCAAATATTTATATCACAGCTATATTGCTTTTAGAATGAAATAGACTGGAAACTTCCTGCACTATAGTGTGCTGTTACTCAAGAGAAAACAAGTCAGCCTAACCATTAATTTAAACCAAAGTTTTTGTATATAGAGGCATTTCAGATGCTGTGATGGAAGGATCAAGTTATCCCTGTACAAAAATGTCAACGAGTCTTGTCAAGTATAACCACAACAGGTCCTGCACACTTGCTGTCCAGATATCATCTGTCAAAGTTGTGTCTATCTCTCGATTTGCCCCAGGGAATTCAGTAAGGAGTGAGGTGTGCTTTGACTCAGATAACAAGAAAACAATGATAATAGAAAACACACGTAAGTTCAGCTGTGAATTTAGTATAGCCGCATTTGAAAAAACTGGTGAGTATAATTTGTAGAGGATGAGAAAACCAAAATCCCTGAAGTATTCTTATGAAAACACAGAAGTCTATGAGTCTTCAATAATATGGCATGGTGTTCTTTCATATAAGCACAAATTAAAGAGACTCCCTTATTATTGTCATTCATTTGTATTGATTTATTTTTCCTACTCAGAAATTTATACTAAGAAAACAAGGTAGTACTTTAAAGTGGTCATTGGGTGGTGTGGAAAGTAATATGATAGATCTTTCAGTTCAGACTTATTAAAAACACCAGAAAGCGTATTTCTTTGGAAAAGAACAGATGCTTTGCAAAAGGAAATCTTTTTATTTATATAGGATGACGTATCATAAGTGCTAGTTATCAGATATTGTTAATGCAAAATATTAGCATATTTTTAACAGTTAAATGAATATTCTTTATATTTTGTCTACTTTCTTCTTCTTTCACCCAATGTCATGCGTCCTTTTCTTTGTATTTCCTACGTAGACAGAAAGGACGATACAGACCTCGTGACAGCAAATATGCAGCAGCACTAGGCACAAGATTTGTGCAGCCTTCACTGAAAAAAATAATGCAGCAAATGTAGGAGTCTGGATCAGAATGAATTGCTGAAATCAAGTCGAAGCATGTTTTTTGTCCAAAACAAACATCTCATATGACAGCTCTATTATATAAAAAAGCAAAAAGTGGGAGTTTCATGTAGAGTGATGCAAATCATAGTTCTGTTTAAGGAAGACTTTAGAGTAGTAAATTATGATCTTGTTTAAACTGTAATTTAATGATCTGTAGTATTTCAGAGGCTTAGATTAAAGCTTTCTTCCTGCCTGAAAATGTGAAGTTTTGTTTATTTTTTCTTTGAATAGCTCTTATCTTAATTTTAATATGCCACTGTGACAGTGCATGTAGCTAGGAATTAAGCTTAACCCTTTGAAGAGAGGAGCCAGATCCTTCAAATTTATGTGGATTATCTAAAAAAATACAGAAATGTGCAGCAACCAAGGCACTAAGTGAAAGGTGAAGTAGCCCGTAGCAACTGATCCATGTTATCCAGGAAGTACAAAGCTGTTGATTTTGGCTCTCACAGGAAGCATTGAATATATTTGAATAGAACTCTATTCTTGTGAGGGAAGACTGGTACTGTGAGCCCAAGGAACCTGTTGCTACATCATCTACTTCTGTTATAAATTATTAACTACTGTGACTTGCTCCAAACAAGAAGTGTCATAAAATGTTCGTGCTAGGTAAAGGAGAGTTGTGTGGACAAGCTGCCCCACTCCTCCCTTACCTTGGTCAGATTGAGAAGTCAGGGCCTGAATCGCCTGTAGGCACCTCCTGACCCATCACATCACTCCACTTCCAACATCTCTCTGCACTGCACCTCCTCAAGTTGCCATGCTTTTTTCCCCTCAGGGAGTAGTCCTTGCTTTCACTCAGGGTCAAAAGTGCCTCCTGGGACCTTTGTCAATATTAATGTCACGTATTAATATGGCAATTGCACTCAAAGGTCAGTGGAGAAATCAGAAACCCAGTCAACTTTTCTGCTGCACTGTATTTATAAGCTAGAATTTCTTCATGGGTGTCCATTCATCCCACAGCTTCCACAAAATGAAAAGCCTCTTGCAGACACAATTAAAAAAAAATATATTAAAAAAATACTTCTTTTTTTTTTTTTTTAATTTAAGGAATAGAAGCAAGAAGGCTGTTACTGGTCACTTTTATTTTGTTCATTAGTATGTTTTATAAAACATAGCCTATAATACAGTTTAAAAGGCTCAGGACTGTGCAAGTGATGACTTTCTTTTCTTCATTTTACATTGAAAATATTGACCATAGTGAAACCAATTGTAATGATATCTCAGGTAAGTGATCCAAGTGAAGTTTAAATCCTTTGCAAAAATACAATATATTCAAAATTTTTGTTTTTTCCAAGTCAAAATTTTTAATTTTTCCTTGTTCTGGAGACATGGTTTCCTTTTGATGAAGAGTAGATCATCTCTTGCTTCTCAAGTTCCCTGCTTTCTCTTAGTCAGGAAACACCTTATAGCTCTAGGAAGGCAGTCTTCAGTAACAGAGAGAACAGGAAAGATAAGGGTTAATTAGGTTCAGTCCTCTCGTTTCTCCTCCAGAATGGCACAAGCAAATGTCAGAAAGAGATACACAGAGGAGTGTTCAGCCCAGCAGAGCTTTCCTGCAAACCTTGCTTGGCCTCCCTACCCAGCTTTGCATTTTATTTTAGTTTCAATAGGAAAGGATGGTTCTGCTCATATTTTAATCTTTGCTGATATGTAAAGATTTATAGTGCTACCTTCAGGCTAATGCAGGGACCATTTTTACAGGCCTGGGAAAGCAGGTGAAAGTGCTACTTTCTGCCCATCTGGCTTTTTCACCTCAAACAGTCTTCAGGTTGTTTCAACCTTGTATTTGTAGGAATTGCTTCAAAAAGGGAGACAAAAAGAAATTGACACAGGTTCCAGTAAACCAGTATGAAAACAGATTTTTTTTCTTACTTTAGGACAGACTTTTTGAAGGGAAGGGGTGCTCAGAGAAAATAAAATACTGTTTGTAGAATTGTGCTGATATTTAGAAGCAATTGCGTCTGAGAAGCAAAATCATTTACAGTGAGTACTAAACAGCTTCTCTGCTCCTTTGCTTTTTAATCAGAATATTATCCTGTCATTCTTTTCCTTTTCTCATTGTAAATCTTCACCACACCCTTGTACTTTTCCTGTCCTGCCTCTTCTTTTCTTGTTTTAAAGCACCTTTCATAATTTGCAAAAACAAGCCTATGTTTACACATTTGAAAGGCATTAAACTTATAGAAATTTCATTATCTACTGTTTAGCATTCAAGAAGCTAGGCTTTTAAATTTGTATGAGCAGCATATGGGTGGACCTTCTCCCCAAGTCTTGCTTTTTTGTTTTTTCTTTTTTTAATTCATTCTGTACACAACCAGTACTTAGAATTACTGCTTTGATCCTGAACACACTATGAACTCACTAAAAAATTTAATAACCACTACTGTAAAACAATTGTAAATACTTCTAGTTGTAAAAAAAAAAAAAAAAGTCTTCATGCTTCATTTTTATGAGAAAGGAATATCACCGTGAAAATATTCAGTCTTGTAATCAATAAACATAACCTTCCAGTGTGTTATTACAGACCTTCATTTGTCTTCAGGTTTTACTTGCAAATATTATTGGCTGCATAGCATGAAGGTCATTTTATGGAAAGTACACGTATCAGATATGACAAAGGTAACATGCTACCAGAGTATCTGTGTTTCCAGAAAAATGCTATAAGAAGCTACTACAGAGTAAAAATAAATAATAATTCTGAACCGCATTAGCTTTTACAAATGTCAGTTTTATGAAGATAGTGACTGAAAAGGAACTGTTATTCCATTATTCCAGGTTTTTGCTCTATATAGTATTAATATTGTCAAACCTGATGTTTGGCATTTCAAATACAAGATGGAAATTTATCTGTGCTTTCAGCTTCTTAGCAGGAACACAAACATCCCAAGCGGAGGTTTTAGTTCTCAGATTTATCCATTCATCTCATTTTCATCCGACATCAAGGACGATGTTTTCTGAGGAGAGGAGCTTGGTTTTGTTTTCATGTTATTTCTACAGTACTTTGTTTTCGACATGTCAGCATTTAGAAATTAAGCTGTTTTGCTGGAAATCTGGGCACAGTATCTCATCTAAATGCAGCCAGTTTAGTACCAGAGACTGAAGAACTCTCTATTCAGGCCAGATGCTTGCAACATCTCTAAAGGTTCTTTGATTAACTGAGGTGAAACCTTCCTGTGTAACAGGGTCAGCACACACAAGCTTTCATTATTTTCTTCATTTACATCAATTAGAATTATGGAGGGCCTGGGGCTACTCCTGACTTCTAAAAACATGATCTACTCCTAGGTGATGTTTAAATAGAGCACCAGAAAGACCACATCATATTTCATTAACAAATAAAACTCTTATTCCTTTCATCAACGACAGCAAGATTCATATTAGGTGCAAGGTTAAAGCAAGTCGTTAACATATAACACTCAAGGTGGTCAAACTCCGAAGAACTAGAGCTTGGTGTCTATCACAACAGTCAATCCAAAGAGAGTGAATTTCATTTTTGCACAGACTCCATTCAAGAATGAATGAACATCAACTCCAGCCTATTTTGTGAAGTCCAGTTTCCTTTTTATGACTGCTTACTTCAGTGGTGGGCAAACCACTGCTTTTTATTATGGCTCAACCAGAGAATGCCTTTACCAGACTGAAAAAAAAAAAAGAAAATTTAGTTCACATCCTCTACCTTGAAAGCTAGATGAAAGCAGTAAGTCTACCAGACATGGAGGTGACACAGTATATCACATGTCAGAATTAGAGAGGTATTCCAGGAGTGAACCAAAAGAAACATGGTATTGATAATACTGCAATTTTCTACGGTCCAGTGTGTAACAGCAGACATCTCTCCCGTGGATGTTGTGTTCAAGGTGAAATCAATGGCACATTTTCTTTTTTTCAAAGTAAGTTATTGCAAGTCACTATAGACTTGTTCAGCAAAGCAAGATTTGATTCACCAAGAGTTTTATCAGCAAGTACAAGGTAATTTCTTGCAGCAAGATTATTGTTCCAAATATACTGAATATTTGTGCAAATTTTAAAAAAAAAATTGTTTTATATGGTACAGTAATATGGTTTGTTAAATAACATTGGATCCATGCTGTGGCTGTAAATTCAACCACACAGGGCAGAACCTAAATATCTCTTCTTTCATGTGTAAGGGCTTCTACTTAAAATATTTTTTCCTAGTTCCTTTCCATGTCTCTGTAACACGCTCTAGCCTCTAAGGCTAGCAACCTTATTCAACTAGTGGATAGAGACTGCTGATAGAAATGAAGCTGAAACATATATAATTTCCATTACTTTTACCTGAAGTAACTAATAAAGACAATGACTGATGTTATCCAAATAGATGTCAGGTAGACTGGAACAGTCTTACTCTGGTGTCAGGAAAGAGTACAAGCACAGCCACCTGATGGCTCTTCCTATGGTGGCCCAAGTAGGCCACCAAAACATCAAGTTTGGTTTGACCCAAACCATTCAGAGTTATTTTGTCGTGTGAGGTCTTCAGCGATCCTGCAGATTTAAAAGAGGGGAGGGAGGTCTCACAGAAATTTTATGGTTTTTTTCCTCTTCTTTTTTCTTTTCAACACTTGTTGAAACCTTCCATAGTATGAGTAGAAAAAGTAGTTTTTGCAACAGCTCTGATTACCTGTCCTGAATTTCAAAGATCTGGTCTGCTTGGATCTATAACAATCACGTTTGAATATGCTTTTTGCACATTAATTCTAAGCGAGAGGTGCTCAGATTTTCAGTTTGCTAATAGCACAACACTAATATTCTAAAACAAAGTCTAGTCCACAACCCATGGAACAAGTTAATTTTCTAGGCTTACTCTCAAATTTTGGATTGTATCACATATAGGAATTAGATGTCTCGACAAGGCTGTTGGAGCCAACTTCAGGCCTAGAGAACAAAGCAAAAAGAAAGAAGAAGGAATTTGGTTTTGATATGGTAGAGACAACACAGTTGTATTCAGTATAGCAGAAAATCTTATTTAAAGAGATGAGAGAGAAAAGTTAGCTCATAAGTAACAAGAAGCGTTGGAAAGGTAAAAGATGAAGGGTGACAATCTGTTTGCTATGGTTTTAATAGTTGTTGTTCAAGAATATTGGTGATGGGTCCTTACCAGAGAAGTCAGAAGCTATTAGAAGGTGTCTCTTCTGACTTTTACTGTAGGTGGTTTTCCAACTAGTTTTGCACAAGATTTTTTGTTTTGTTTACTGTTTTCATATTGCCTAGTTCAACTCTATGGGACAACCTGAGAATTTGGGGATCTTACGGTCTACTGCTCCACAGATCTGTGGGGAGAGAAGAGTACTTGGGCTCAGAAGGAGTGTTTAACAGAAACTTACTCAAATATTGCCCATCAGATTTCTTATGATAAGCACACTTGAGGCCATGCAGAGTGCACAGCTCAGGACTCCAGCAAATTGAGTCATGTCTGAGCAGTGTTCACCAGCAGAAAAATGCACTGCTGCTCTGCCTGTGTTGTATTAAGCATCTCGGGGATTACTCTGACTAAAACTTAGTTCTGGGAGCTGTAATTAGCAAGTTCTAAGAAAGCAGAAGCTATAAACTGCTGGAAGCTCTGTGACTGGTAAATCCCAGGTGTTACACTGCTCCAAATTTCCCTATAATTTTGAGGTGAAATGCATGTGGAAGATACACATTTTAGTTGGTGGTTAATCTGCACGTCACCGAGATGGGTAGGTTTTTCATTCCACCTGTTGCCATAGAAATGTTGCCCTAAGAAAGCAAATCACTTTCCCATGTGATGAGTTGCTATATGAACAATAAATAGCTTAAACAAATACAGTTAGGTACTGAGGCAGTAATGATTATCACAGAGTACAGTTTTCTCAGTTCATTTACAAAAGTTCAAAAACTTTGTCAGTAATTCTCACAAATTGTTGTATTTCTGCTTATTTACTCTTCCATCTCAACACTTTCTAACAGCTTTAATCAAACAATGGTTAAATTTGCAAATGAATTTAAATACACAGTACCAGGACTTTACTAGAGAAAACAGCATTTGAACACTTTATCCCTGGCTGGTAATGAACACCAGAGCACCTCCTGCAAGCTGGGCATAGATAAAAAAGGCACAGAGTTCATTACATATATTAGATATTACCGTTGTGACTGTACAAAATCTGGAGGGATGGGAGAGGGAAGTGAATTTTCTGCCATATGATCCACCAGTATATGAAATTATGACAGGATCTTTGCTCCATCAGATACTCTGTGTTCAGCTCCTTTTCATGGAGGTGGAAAGGATTTATTTTCACACAGAACTTTGCCCTCAATTGATATTATAATGATTCTTGTAATTTTGGTCTTTCTCTCTATCTGATCTGATACGTTAGATGTTGACAGTAAGTTTTAACATATGTTTCTTCTGTAGATTTTGACAGAGTGCTGTTATTTCCTGTATAATAACAGTTTCAATTTCCTGTTCACCATTTTAGTTTTCATACAGTGATCACAGAATAAAATCTTTAGGGAAGACTGAATATAGTTTGATCTATAAAGATGGCTGATTAATGAAATTATTAAACTCATTCTTTGTAGCTAACAGATAAAGTTGAAATGAGTGCACATTCCTCTTCCTAGAGCTGGTTTCATGACTATAAAAAACAAGGGAGTCTGTTGAAAAAGATTCTGAGTTTTTAAAAAGTCACAAACATGAACTTAATAGGAGACCACAATTAAACAGTACAAAAATTCAACGAATCTTTGCCCCTTTTCTGACTTCAGGAATGCTAGAAAGTTATATTTTATGATTGAATTATTCTGTAAAGTTTTAGAGTGTTGTTCATATATTTACCTTTAAAAAGACTCTTCTGTTAACAGTTTAAACTATAGAAAAAGAATAGTTCAGATTACCATCTATTATGCCCTGGAATAGATCTACTGCTTAGCACTGAAGCAGTTTAGACATGCTGAACTATATCTAAACTAAGAAATAATGCTGTGCACTAGGAGTGTAGGTCTCTCAGATTCAGGATGGGGGATTCCTACAGACTAGGACTAATGTGGTCCTGTGAACTGAACACCTGCCAGCAGCTAAAGCACAGTCAGATTCCCTTTTGAAGTCTTCCTTCTTGTTGAGTTTCATCTGAAAATTATAAATACCATTTGTTCTTCTGGGCACTCTTCAGTGTGAACCCAAGCACCATAAAAGATATAATTAGAATGAATCAGTTAAAAAAATGCACCTGATCCAAACTACACAGGCAGCTTAGATGCATCTTGTACAGTTCTAGATAGTGTCTCTCTCATGATTCTGAAAAATAATGCTGTGTAACTTTGGAGATTAGGATGCCTGTTAAACCAGCCTAGAGTTCCTTCCTTTAAATTCCCTACTGGTTTGCATCCATAGCTCAGCAGTAAGTTTAACGCAGATCTTTGGAGAGCCACCAGCAGAGTCACTTGTGCATCTTCTGCCTTGCAACCATGATGAGGCAACTCATGGCAACCTCAAGGCAAACCTCGAAGTCCTAGTGAAGACCTCTTTTCCCCAACTGTGGGATGTGACATGTGATGATTCCAGTGTCCTCTGAAATGCACAGGCAGAAGCACAGTTGTAGAGATATGACAATGATTGCTAATTACGGGCAACTAAGAAAAAAAAAAATAATTACATGGAGTGAAATATAATACAACTTCTGTAGAAATGAAGGGCAAAATTTCCATGTGGTGCATTTAGAAGCTTTCTGTTTCCAATACAAAATACCTAAGAAGATTATGACTTTTCAAATATGTGTAATCCCTTGGGTTTAGTCAGGCCAGTCACATTTTTCAAGTTAATCATGTGCCTGAGAGTTTGGCTTGATTGTGCCAGACGTGTTGCTTTGAAGAATTTAATAAATAACTCTGAATTAACTTGTGGTGTGTTTTAGTGTTTTCAGAACATCATTATTTCTCTGAATTTATTATTTTTTTCCACTGATTTGCTGGACGTTCTTTAACTTAGTGGACTGACCATGAGCAGATGCCCTTATGAGTATTAGTAATTCAACATTTTAAAATAGGCTGAGTCTCTCAATATTGATTCTTTTTTCCTGTGATTGCAAGTGGGTATGAACACAGCCAATTAGATTTATATGAAAACTTACAATTTTACAGGAATACCTATTTATCTATCCTTATTTTCATGGCTCTTCTGCTGTTATTACCAGGAGAAACAGGATGATAATCTGTTGCAGAACACCCGTGATGGTGCTAGATAAACTGCTGCGGTTATGAAAAAGATGCTTTTATATGTATAGATACAATGTACAATCTGCTCTACATAAAGACCAAACCTCTTACTGGTGAAACTCTACTAAAATCAAGGGTGCTACAAGAAAGAGGAATTTGATCCTCAGCACTTAATGAATAATGCCAGGGATCACAGATAAACCAGTGAATACATTTGATGGTCATGTACCATTTCCTTCTTTATCATATATTTAAAAATAAATAGGGTGAATATCAGATAATATGCTTTTGATTCTCTTTGACTTAAATACCTATATAGTTGAACATATTTGGGTTTTCTCAGTCTCCTTACTGCCCACTTGCTTTGCTTTGAGATCTTTTTCATGTAGTACCCTGCTTTAAGATCATTTAAGCTTACAGTTAAATGGTTACAAGGAAGCCTTCCTAATAACAATAGATGCTGTCTGTGCCAAAAGCAGGGACCCATTTCCTTTAGGCTGGCCCAATAAAATCACATAAAAGTCTTCTAAAATCAGGATGAAAAGGCAACTTTTCTTCAAACCTTTTTACATTCCCTGAGGAGAGCATACATTTTCTGTCAGAACTTCTGGTTTAAATTCTTTCCAGCCAGAGCTTCCTATGAAGCAGATGTTTTTGTGATATTGCTAAGCATTTATAGGGAACTTTTGTGCTTTAGAGTGTGACTTTACATACTTCATTGCACAATCTGGATGAACAGTGGCAGGTAGACCTTGAAAAAACACACACAAATATACCTTCGTTTTGCTGAACACAGGAATTAACCCACTATTTTCCTCCAATAAACAGTCATACTTGGAAATGGTGAAGGAACAGTAGAGCTGAACCTCATCACAACTTGTGATGGGGCTGAGGCCCCTTATTGTATGAGGTCTCGTCTTTAAACTTTTGATTATAAATCCTGACGTTGCAAAGCTACCCTTTGATATGAACTCATGTTTATTTCTTATTCATCATAGTAATGTTGCAAAGAGCTACTGATATTTTAACTCACTGTTGTCTTCTCTCGAGGCTAGGAAAATGAAAGTTTCCAGCTCAATCTGATTTCAGGATTAGTGTACATACTAGCCATTAATTATTATTTCTTTTCAGAAGTTTGCAGACAACACCATAAACACAATTGAAATTTCCTTGATGCATCAAGTAATGCCGCACAGTAACAAGACTTACCTAACCCTCTTGTATGAAGGCAAAGACTGAAGGGCTGTGTGTTTTATGAGGAAAACCATCATCCTCTGGCTAGTACTGAACTCACCTCTCCCAGGCTACTAATTTTGGGTGGTTTCTATTTGTTTGTTTTGGTTTGTTTTTAAATTATGTACTTGCCAGGATTTAAATTAAACCTTTCAGGACTTCTGTAAGCTGGAAAGTTGGCTGTACATCATTGTGACTGAATATTGAACTAATCACTTCAGTTAACTGTTGGCTATCACTGACAAGAGGGGAACTCAATAAACCATGAATTAATTCAGAGCTCTATTCAGCTCAATTTGTTGCTGTAAGTTACCTTTTGTGAGTTACAATATCCACTTCCCAACTGAAAAGCTCTTACTAAATCACAGCAGCAGCCAATTTCAGTCATGACCCATGCAGGGCTGCCCTTTTCTTTGTGGTATTCAACTGTCATTCAAATCAACCTTTTTCATTAAATACACTGTACCCCATCCTATGAAAGCTAGTTCAAGAAAAAACATTGCAACTGCATACTACTATTAAAAAAAGCGTGTATACACCTTAATATTTTGTATATTTACTCTCACTGATAGGCAATCAAGGTGTTTATCCTTAAGAAAGATGAAAAAACTGGAAAATATACTTTGTTCTGGAGTATATCTGAACACACCAAATACCATGACTGTTCATTTACTTCAGTATTCTGAAGTCTCATAAACTGAATTTTTTTACTGAGAAGATTAATGATTTTTTTGTTTATAAACTGCTATCTGGAAACATTCCATAAACCATGTTTTTAAAATAGCATATGTATGACATGATTCACTAACTTTTCCCCACTATGAATGGTCCTGCATCATAATTAAGGAACTCTTTCAAATATTGCTGATAAAGCTATGTGCCCTCTATTCAAAGAGTGTAAATCAGATAACCAAAGTAGTCCTTGTGGGACCAAAAAACTATGAATCCAGGAAAGTCTTGAAAGGGAACAGGGTTCTCTCAACCACCCAGAAAAGACACACACACCATGTCTCTTTCAGTGAAGCAAGAGAATGTTTTACAACAGAAAATAAGATAAACACAGTATAAGTTAATTATACAACCAAAGCAAGCTGAGATGCAAGAAATCTATTCCAATGGGTTTAGAATGGATTTATTATGTTTTTCTTTATTTTGATATAAACTCTTAATTTGGTTTCCAATTTATTTTATTTATCTTTCCATTTTTATATTCCAAGAATGAAAATGATAGTATGGAGTACTTATAAGCATCCATGTTCTGTAGTTTTCAGTGAAGCTTGCTATTAAAACTGTGTCTAAAACTCCTATCACAGGAAATGTTGCACAGAAGGTTCTTCTCCCACCACAAATTAAAGGA
Organism: Corvus hawaiiensis; assembly: GCF_020740725.1. NCBI lineage: Eukaryota > Metazoa > Chordata > Aves > Passeriformes > Corvidae > Corvus > Corvus hawaiiensis. The sequence continues at coordinate 1,925,026 of NC_063242.1, forward strand.
GTGTCTTCAGAAAATTAGTATCTGTAATATTTAGTTTTTTCAACAGATTGTTTTCTGTATGTATATACACTTTGTGGTAAAACATCTATTTGTAAGTGTAATACGTATTCTTAATTCCACCATTTAACTGCAGAATTATGCATGCTTTGTAGCACTGCAACTTCTTGTCTTATTTTTTTATCTGTAGACAGAAATACCTTATATATAATATTTCAAAATAGTGAATGTTCTTAACCTCTGATAGATAAATACATACCTGGATTTTTTATGGTTATAAAAGCCGTCATATTCAGACTGCTACGTGAACAGAAGTTTTTACTGATGCCCTGTGAAGCTTCCAGTCTCAGTCTACCCACCACTGTGAAACGCACAAGAGCTTTTATTCAGCTAGAGAACTAGAATCTGTGTGTACTGGTAATGTAGTAGACTATATCACCTTTCTACATATCAGACTTAACTATGTATCCACGTTAGCAAAACTGTGCAAAAATCATTCTAAGGCAAGTCAGCTCCTAAATGAAAGTTCTGTTGATGGAATTGTAGCCCCCCTTCAATATAGTATTTTGTCTATAATTTTTCTTCACATTCATATTTAAACCGACAGTGGCTGTAGAAGTGATGCCATGAAGATTTTTTGCCTTTTCTTTTATACCCCTGTTGTACCTTTTTACAACTTCTGTATTCTCAGTGCTTTTTGCCTACATTCTTGGACTTGTTTGTCAAGCTGAGAGACTAAACATTTTAGAAGCTTCGTAGCTAGGGATCAGTGTGCCCCAGACCCCAAGGTGCTCTCCAGAACACATTCTGTAAATTAAGATAGAACCATCCAGGGGAAGGCTCCTTGAGGAGGGGGGCTCACTCGAGCCTCTCATTGGGGAATCTTTGATAGATATGCTAATTAGTAAAACCTGTAATGTTATACCCAATCTTTTGGGGCATACTCAGCGGGGTGCATCTCAATGCATATGACCTGGACGTGTACACCTAAGGATCCTTAAAATAAATACCAAGGTAAAATCCCTTTTCCCCTTCTAAACGTGTATGACTCTTGATTTTAAGACCAGGAAAAGGCATCAGAAGTAGCTAAAGGATCTTACAGTAAGTACTTGTAGCGGGTTGAGTTTGAAACCGGGCGGAAACACCAATTAAATGTAGTGGTTTTGATTCAAAATATTCATTATTTACTTATTTTCCTTCTGTGAGATAAGAATTAGGAGAAAAGCAAAGCAGGCACAAACCTTAAACAGTTGCAGTACAATGAAAGAGCTTTATTACTAACAGAATTAAAAGTAAAGAGAAAACAACAAAACAAAATTAAAGTAAATCTCCCCCCCCCCCCCCCTCTTTCCAGCACTTCTCTCCTTTTATCCAGCTCACACAAGGGATAACAGAACATGGGATGTTAGTCAGTGTTGCAGTTCTTGAAAAGTCTCTCTCTTATGCTTAAGGAAAAAAGGGTTTTCCTTCAGTTGCACGTGGTTCCCAAACTGCCACCAATAGCAGACCCGCCTGGAAACAAACAGTCTGCTGTGTGTAGAACATCTCTCCCATGAAGAATTTCACAGTTCTTTCACACTACAGAACATGGGCCATCACATGGGGTTATTCATCTTTTTAAGGATAAGTTATTTTGGCCTGCACACAGAGGCTTTTCTTCGCCACAAGTCTCTAACAGCCTCTTACTACTTCTATATAGCCTGGCATAGGCACTCTTCACAAACTTCATAGGCACACGTTGATTCTCCACCCCCCCCCCCATGTTCTTCAAATGGATTAAAGAGACAAACAGTTTGTGGTATTACAGTTTCTTACCACGGCATGCAAGAAGGTTTCTTTTAAGCTGCGCGCCAGAATCGCGGCACCGCCCTCTTTTCTCCTGTCGCCATGCTCAGCTCCGTCCCACGTGACTCACTTCTCTTTCTCTCTGACTCTGAAGCCGCCATGTTGAAGAGTGTTCTTGTTCGGGCTTTACGGTGGGGAAAGCCTCGCTCCCTCTGTGCTGCTGGCTGCGTGGTGTCCTCTTCAGTTCAGCACGGAGTGTGCTGGCTGCAGACAGGAGGCTCTGCCGGCTCCCGCTGGCTCCGCCGGCTCCGCATGGAGAGGAGAGGGACCCGCCTGTCCCCAGAAGCCGCGCTGGATGGGTTTAGCTGTGAGCAGTCCATGGCTGGTTTTAGCTGCCTGCGGCTCTGGGACAGTCCCCCTCAGTGACCCAGGGTCCGTGCCGCGGCGATGGGAAAGGGGGAAAGGGGCAGTGGCCCCGGCCCGGCCCAGCGGGGCCGGGAGGCTCGGAGCCCCCCCACCTTCCAGCAGGCGAGCTCCGACCAAAAGGAGAAGTCCCGCCTTTCGGTGCGGTTTAAATATGTAAATTGTGAGAAGCGTAATTGGTCTTAAAGACTGTCCATCAACTCAGGGTCAACCCAACACAGTACTTTTAAAGGCCTTGCTTGGCAGTAGCCACCACTGTATTATCATCAGCCTGGAAATGTTTCCATGCGGCCGACCTGCAGCTGTCAGGGTAACTCATAAGTTGGAAAATAACTTTTGCACTCTCCAAAACAAAATTTTACTGCGTTCTTTATACCAAGGTAGCTAGGAAAACAACACAAAACAGAGAAAACAGCTTAATTAACAGTACCTAAAGAGGGGAAAAGGTAGGGTAAGTACACATCAACTGTGCTGCTATTCATCATGGAGCTGTTTTGAAGGAGAAAATATCTCCATGAGTGAGATAGTTTCACCTGATGTGCTTTTATTTTCCACGGATGCAATTTTCCACCTTCCAGGTTCAGGTACACAGTGAACAATTGCCCAGATAATTATTGTTTTTAATGAAGAGAATGATCAGGAAAAGGAAATATTTTTTCCCAGAAAGAAACTCCAGGGACATGCTACAGGCACTCTTACTTGGTACAAATTACCATCTCTCTCTTTTGAGCACTTAGGTCCAGGAAAGAAAAGCACAGATCTTTTCTTCAGAGTGACCAAAGGAAGAAAGACTCAAAGCAAAGCTGCTGGTGCAGCCAGTTCACCCTTTGAATACTGCTGTGAATGGTGCTACAGGCCAGCAGAGCAGTCTGGAAGCCCACTGAGCTTGGCTTGCCCTGACTGGCACTATTATCCCTAGCACCAAGGGGCTTTAAAACCAGTGACACTGGTGAGTTGCAACCTCATTGATTTCATGCTCAAGGAGCATTACTGAAAATCTGTCTGTATGACATTCTTACTCAGTAAAATTCAATTGGTTCAGTGCTACCTTACTTTCTGTAAAGAATTCTTTCGCTACCCCTTCTTACCTTCTTTTTTTAAGTTTAGCTTCAGTGCTAGTAGCAAGGGTTTGACAGCTGGTACACAAGCACTCCCCTCACAATGTAATAGGCACTTGACCCTTTCTGAAAAGATCATTAATCTGAATAAAATATGATTACATGAATTTATAAATCATATTTTCTTTTCAAAAGCAATACAAACAAGTGTTCCTTCTATGTGACAATCTAGGAATATAAAGTCAAAACTGTGTTTATCTGGACAAACAGAGTCCAGCAGATCTGGAGTCCACTATAAAACTTCAACTCAACCTCTGCACTCTAACCCTCCCACTGTGTTCATCCTCTGATCTTTTCTTGATGCTGGAAGTGCAGAGGTTCTTGCAAGTTAAGAGAGCCCATTTTAAACTCTGATTCTAAAAAATTATGTGCTTGGTCTTGCAAATGTCTTGCATAAAACCCATGAAGAGGTCCTCTGGCAGAACCTAGAGGTGAGCTTTTTCCTCCCCCTTCCCTGCTTTTCTGACTGAAAGTGCAAGCCACAAGGCTAAAGAATTTCAATCCTAACCTCCTTACAGCCAATGTGGTTTTAAATATATTATTTACAACAGCAATTTCAGCATGAGAAAAAATGTTTTCCTTTTCCTGTCTAGCAGTGTTTAAAGAGTGATTTTAGAGAAGACAGACATGGTTTTGAACTGCTTCCAGCTGAGAACTACAGCTAGCCATGACATTTTCTCTAGCCACTGACTAATTATATACATTTTTTAATGCTTTATGGGAGCTTCTACTGTTGCCACAATCTGGAAGGGAGCCTTTGTGCAGAGGCTGGCTGTTTACATGGGAATGCCACTACTTTATGCTCTTCTCGAGACAGGCAGCAGGATCAATGCTGACTTAATTCTTCCAAACAGGATTCTGCATGGCAAGAAGGAAGGTGCAGGACATGCTGCAGACTGAGGAGCAGAAGTGCAGGCACAGCAAATGTCAATACAGAAGGAGATGAAGCATCATCTCTGCTTTATCCAAGGAGAAAAGAAGTTGGAAGGATTCCTTTGGATCAGCCACAGGGACTTTATCCCAGACTTGGTAAATGAAGAATAATAATTCTGTGGTTTGTTTGCTTGTTTTATTGCTCTTGTTGAAGACTATTAAAAAAAAAAAATGCATTTCATGATTATGAGCTCTCACAGAAAGCCCCTGGGCCTTATGATTTGTTTATTTCTCTTTCCATTTTTTCCATTTTTTTAAAAAAAGAAAACAGCCTTGTAAAACAGTAAGACTTTGTAGGAGTCTTATATAAGTTGTAAAACTAAAAAGATTTTCAGCAGCAAGTACTGCTTCTCAGGACTGCACCTGCCATCTATTTAGAGAAACAAGTGGAGGTTCTGCAATTTACACAGGCTTTTTACTAGGCTTCACCAGCTTGTTTCCCAGCTGTACATATAGCCTTCATCCTTTGCTTTTTCTCAGGCAAAGTAAGTTTATCAGATTTTCAGCTTTTTGACTCTGCAGGTATGGCCTGTGCAGACTCTTTTTAGATTGTACTATATCAGATAAGGCTTAAAGGAGCAAGAGAGATCTATTGTGTCACACAAAATATATTCTCTCTGTGTTCACCTGGCTTTGCTTCACTGCAGATTTTGTCTCAGTAGCACAACCCTTCTACATATGCAGTTGACAAATTAGTGAGAACTCTATGCCTATCATGATGAAATTAAAAAGAAATATTGATGTCCAAATTTTCTGGAGACACAGAAAACAAAGCAAGTTAGCAAAACCTCAGAAACTGAAATTACTTGATTTTTTTTGTTTACATGCACCTGGAAAGCTCAAGGTTTCACAGGGAAATCACCTGCTCTGGCAAAAATTTCAAGTAGATTGCTTCTATTTTCATTGAAACTGGAGACGAGGCAAACTAGGACTTTGAAAAAGAAAATTATCCCGAATACTGGGGCTGAAGGGAGATTCCTTCAGTCTCCTTGTTCAGATACATTTTTTTTAATGTGTAAAAGACTGATGAGAGCAAAGGGCAGTCGTTCTTTTCTTTGGAATGCATGTATGATTTCAAATAAATAAAGATGCTTAACAAATGGAAAGATTAGTATTTCTGCACATTTTAAACGAGTCATGTGTGACAGTAGCCTAATTCTTTTTATACAATTCAAGTTCACACAAAGAATGCATTAAACATGAGAAATGCACGGATTTTTTACATATTCAAGACTTTTTAATGGAACATCAAAACCAGAAAATGTTCACAAGGATGAGGCCTTCTGGGAATATGCCATTATGTTTTTCATAAGAATAAATAATTCAATTTTTTGTCATCATAAGTTTTTCTTTCATGGTGCCCTATCTAACGTATTATTTTTGTCTAGATACAACAAGAATTTGAGTGTGTTGGACAGTTTTTGCTAGAAGAATTGGAGAAACTTGCCTCTTTAGGCTTAGACCACAAATTCCTTTATTCTTTTATTCCTTTATTGAGTGCATGCTCTTAAGAAATTTAATCCCAAATTATCTTACCAATCAAAAGCTATGGGAGCTATAATGACTTGTACTAAACCAATTTCTATTATATGTTCAAACTGTCATGACAAGTGGTAAATTTTTCTCTCTCTGTGTCACAGTAAGAGTAGTTATTTGACTATAACAATTTTACCTGTGATAATTACATGGACATTCCAAGAGGCAGCCTGAGACCCTCCTTTGGCTTCTTCTCAGGCTGGGCCTCCCATTATTGTCTTATCAATTCAACCAGTCCTTTAAACCAAGACTTCCAATGCTTCTGCTGTCTATACACCATAAAGAGCTTCACAGTAAAGTCATACCTGTGCTTCATTTTTATATTTTCCAGGAGGGGGTTGAAAAGACTGAGACAGCTGTAGGGCACAGATGTTGATGTTTGAAATGTTTTATCTCCCCCTTAGTGCCTCTAGGTAAGAAGTTGACTTTGTATGCTGTTTTCACTGTGAGTCTTGATGAGTATTTTGTTAATCTGGGGTCAACTTTCTTGCAGATGGCACTTTGTGACTGCTTAAAAAGTGCTTTACAGAATGAGTTTTGTGGTTAATATTGTTTAAGGTTTTCTATCTCTGAGTGGAATTTATGTTTAAAATAATTAAAATCTAGTGGTAAGGATGAAGAATTCTTGTTGTTAAATTTTCCTTGAAGTGGACATGGAAGAGCCTGTTTCTGTGATCTGGCTTCCTACATGATAGTGCTCTTCAGATTCATGAGTAAATTTACTCTCCCAATTGCACCAAGGGGCAGACATAAAAAGAGGTTCACCAGTTCTCTGTGCATATGTCCCATTATGTTCCTATACCTAATGGCACGTTGTATCTTGAGCTTTGTTAAATCTTTTAATTAAAACATTACAAAGCCTAAGAAAAATAAATGAAACTACTCATGAGAAAATTAAATCGAGAAGCTAAGCTCATTTATAATTATTGTATTTCAATTAGGCTTTACTAGGGCTGGGTGAAGAAAGAGATAAAAAGAAACTACTTTGATGTCTGAGTTTCATAAATATTTCTAGTGTCCTGTTTGTGAAGTCCACAATACTAATGATAACAGTTTACCACATGCAAGCTTTTTCATGCCAATTACTACACTTAACAATTCACTCATAATATTACATCAAAACATGTCAAGGCTCAGCCCCTAGGTTTGTAAAGCAGGTTTTCTTCATTGCTCTTAGGGGAAGTATAACTACTCACACCTCTGATTCACAAATTCAATAGACTTTTTTAGACTGTCAGAAATCCTGATTCATTCCGTTTATGAAATTTTTCAAGGTGATTCTTAGATCAGGTCCAAATCTCTTAGCTGGAGTAGAGCATATTTGTTAGAGAGAAAAAGTGTACATTATTTCTCACTAATATTCATCAAACTTTAGCTTCCAGTTTTTCCATCTTATCATCTTCTGCCTCTAAATTAAGGAGTCATAAATTAAAATAAATCTTCTAGTGATGTAGATACTTACTGTAAGTAACATCTTTACACTTCTTACCACCATAAAATGTTTTATTTCCCAGAGCTTTAAAGCATAAAAGTTCAAAAACTTCAGAAGTCAGCCTTAATCTTTCACATTTTTGATAAGTTAATGAAATAAAATGTATTAAATCTGGAAGACCTAATAGTGCTAGTCAGCTCATTACACACTATCTTGTTTCCAAAAGTTACTCCAAGCTTTCCTAAATTACATTAATTTTTAAATAATTATCAACAAATTACCATACAAAGGATGTAGTGCCATTCATTTTGAAAGTACATTTCTTTTTCCAGTCAAAGTTTATAGCTGTAAAGATCAAATAACTTCCAAAAATTGTTGATTTTCCTCCTGAATTTCTTAACTCTTCTAAAGCAGCGCTTGTTACAAGTGTGATTCTTTCTTGAAGCATATGAAAACGCTCATTAATTTTCATAGGGATGACTCTAGATGAACTAAGTTAATGATGCACATATGTACTTACAAATTAGAAGGCTGACAGATAGTCCTGTGTTGGGGTCCCTCCCCTGCCGTGTAGCCCTGGGAGAGGGGCCCTGAGGGCACAGACACGGGGCTTCCCTGTCCCTGCTCAGCCTCGTTCCCATTGGTTGGTTTGTGTTCCCTGCGCGGGCAGAAGGACCCTTGGTCCCGTGACTGGAACAGTTCCTCGGCAGAGCCCCGGCCATGCGGCTGGAGAAATAAACATCTCTGAAACAGCTATCAAGAATCTGTCTGTCCATATATATTTCCTTTCCACGGGACTCCTGGTTTGATATATGCGTGTTGCAGGATCCCCACTGCAACAAATGGTGGAGATTTGTGAGCAGAACGATCCCCGATCCCTAAGCGACTGATTTGTGTGAGTAAACCCTGGAAACTTTGGATTCCTCTTCTTGGTTTTGCTTTGCTATTCCATATCTAAACTATGGAGGAACCGTGGGAAGACTCTTGGCTCTCAGAGCCGCATATGGACATTTATCTTAAACTTAAAATGATTCTTGAACAACGATTTGTAAATTTTAGCTTGATTCAAGCTCAAAAAGAACTGAAACACTTCCTGGCATGGTTGTTTAAGAACTTTTTCTATGTTTCTTGGGATTTAATTCTTACCAAGGGCTTTTGGAAAACCGTTTGGACACAGTTAATATTGGAGTCAAAATATATGCCGATGGAAGAATATTTTCGTGAATATTATTTAGTTACTGAGACTGTTGAGCAATGTCAGCTGTGTCCTGGCGAAGGGAAGCGTGGCGCAGGGACTGTGTGGCCCAGGCCACGTGCACCGAGCGCTCTGCGAGCAGCAGCGAGGCAGTTCCCGCGCGCGGGCGGAGCCACGCGAGCCGCAGTGTCGGCGGCGGAGCGAGGCGCGGCGGGACCCGGCGGTGCCTGCCCGGTCCTGCGCAGCGCGTGGTGGAGCGAGCCCTGGGAACGCCCGACTGAGAGGGGCGGCGCGCGGGCGGCGGCGGGCGGCCATGGCGGTGGAACGGAGCCGCGCCCAGCCGAGACGCGCGCTGGAGCGGGGCGCGGGGGAGTCATCGCTCGGGGGCCCGGCCGAGACGTGGGTGCAGTGCCCGGCAGCGGCAGAGAAGCTGCGACCAGAGGAGGCGACGCACGGAGAACTGAGCGGCGCGGCCCGGCCCGGCCCGCGCAGCCCCGAACGCGACCCCGGGAAGAGCGCGCAGGCACCAGCAGCCCCGAGAATTCCAACACGGGAGCGACCGAAAGAGAGAGCAAAGACGCAGCGAGACAGAAAACAGCAGCCACTCGGAAAAAGGAAAAGATCATAGCAACTAAGACCTTAGGGATAGTAAAATGGTATAATGTTAAGCAAAATTATGGTTTTATAACAAGGTGTGACAACCAGCAAGACATATTCGTGCATAGAACTGCTATTAAAAAGAATAACCCTGAAAAATGCATCCCAAGCTTGGGAGATGGAGAGGTGGTGGAATTTAATATTGTACTAGGGAGAAAAGGGTTACAAGCATCGCAGGTCACTGGGCCTGATGGTGTTCCTGTAAAAGGCAGTATATATGCAAAAAACCGTAGTCATGTTAGACAGTATCTCCATTGTAAGCCCCCCCTACAGTTTCCCTTTCCTAATCCCACCTTTCCCTTTTACCCTATGTCCTGTTACCCCCAGTGTACTCCCAATCCGTTTTTTCATCCATGGTTTCCCTCACAAAACCATGCTTTTGCCAATTGTTTCCCCAAAAATCCCTTTCCAATGCCGAGTGGGGGATGAAAAGGGGGAGGGAAGAAGTTAAACCCTCTCCTGCCTCAGTTTCCCCACAAAGCATGCTCAGAGAGTTCTGTCTCCCTTCTGTCAGCCCTAAGATGTTCCACAGAATCTGTTTGGACATTTAAAGACTCAGGAGGGTGGCTTGTTTTGTTTTGAAACTGTTCTTGTTATGTTTATCCAGTTGTTTTCATTCTCCTTTTATTAAAATAAAACGGGTGAGGTGTTGGGGTCCCTCCCCCGCCGTGTAGCCCTGGGAGAGGGACCCTGAGGGCACAGACACGGGGCTTCCCTGCCCCTGCTCAGCCTCGTTCCCATTGGTTGGTTTGTGTTCCCTGCGCGGGCAGAAGGACCCTTGGTCCCGTGACTGGAACAGTTCCTCGGCAGAGCCCCGGCCATGCGGCTGGAGAAATAAACATCTCTGAAACAGCTATCAAGAATCTGTCTGTCCATATATATTTCCTTTCCACGGGACTCCTGGTTTGATATATGCGTGTTGCAGTATCCCCACTGCAACAGTCCTGCATATTTTTCATCATACCATTATGATCATTAAAAACACTCCCTTCCTTTGTTTAAAAAATATCTTTAATTTTATCATCAAGCCACTGATTTCTTTCCCCAGTGAAGGAAGGACACTGAGTGATTCACTCAAGTTGTTTGGGTGAATTAGTTCTAATGGATTTCTGTATACTTTTTTTGTTAGCTCCTGTCACCACCAGGAAATGAGCTCATCACTTAATCTGGATCCCCAAAAGCAATTTTTGGGCATGCTTAATGTAGATAAGTGATTAGAAAATTCATCTGATCACAGTAATCTGGGGAAAAAACCAACAGCATAAAAGTATCTTTTAAAGCTTAGGTCATGGTTAAATTTTGACTTCAGAAAGCCACACTACCAGACCTAAAGTAAAGTGTGAATTTATCATTTACACGCTTCTTCCTATTGCTCTCCATTCCACAGAAACAGAGTGGAATCTCAACAGAATTTTTTTTAGAAGAAATTTTTAGACAGATTAACACTTGCTAAAAATACTCCTTGACTGCTTGCCAGTGGTTTCGTGGCCTTGATGGCAGCCATGACACCATCATAGTCTGCTTTGCCCTCCGGCTGAACAAAATAATTGGTTATATTCAGATATGCTCTCTATGTCACAGTGAGTCAAGCATTCACACCAAGTCAACATCACTCAAGGTCTCTTGTCTCCCAGTGTGTTTTGATGTGTTAAAGATAAAACACAGCTCTGTAAGACTACAGAAAAGATAAGAGCCTTTCAGTGAAATGACTGAAAGCTGTAATTGTTGTTGACATATTGTAAATACCACATATTTTGTTGAGGTGACTTCCTCATACTACTTGCATGGATAATGTTACACAACTGTAAAGCAGAAGGGTTGTTGTGGGTTTGGTTTTTTGTTTTGTTTCGTTTTTGTTTTTGTTTTTGTTATGAGTGCCTTTGCAGCAATCCAAACTAGAATCACAAAGTAGAATTATCAGGTTGGAAGAGACGTCCAGGGGTCTCCAGTTCAACAATTTTTTCAAAGCAGGGTCAGCTATGAAATCAGACCAGGTTGCCCAAGGTTTTATTTAGTCTCCTAAACCTCCAAGGAGAGAGACTGCACATTCTCTCAGGGTAACCTCTAGGCAACCTCTTCCAGTGCTTGAATGTCCTGTAGATGAAAATATTTTGCCTTAAGTCAGAAGTCCCCTGTTTTAACTTATGATCATTGTCATTTGTTCTCCCACCATGCAAGTCAGTAAAAACCTGGCTCTCACTTCTTAATGACCTCATTTTCGGCCTGTTCCCTGAGTCTTTTCACACAGGTCAAGTGTTGCAGAGCCTTAGGCATCTTAGTGACCTCTGCTGAATTTTCTCCAGTTTATCAATAAGTTTCTTATGTAAAGAAGGCAGATGGAGTCTAATAGGTGCTATGCTAAAAGGAAATAATAATTTTACTGGATTCACCAGCTACTGAATCAAAAATAGCTCTCGGTGAGTGGACCAGCATTGACTTGGAGAATTTGTGATCACAACTATGCTGGTGGAATGCTTTCATAGCATAAAGCTGGTGTGATCAATGCTACCTGAATATGTGATACAAATGATCATAAGCTATAGTATGATTGTACTGTATGACTCATTGCTAGGAGAAGTTCTTGCTGTTGGGAATAGCTTTTCAGTCCAAAATAAGGACACCAGCAATGTTTAGGGAACCAATTACCTGTGAACCTGCCCCTTCACCCAGCTTCTGGTGGAACTCAGGGCCTTGGGACACAGAAGTGTTCTGGGTACTCTTTGAGGACTGTGTTTGGGTAGTTTAGGAATGATTGTCTTTAGCTGACTGTTAACACAGTAATTTTCCAGAGACATTTTAAGTCCCTCTATTTAACTTTGCATTGAAACAACTGATGGCTTCTCAGCAGAGAAGAAATTCCTTAAACTTGCCAAAATTTTTCAGCATTGGCCATCAGACTGCTCACTCCAGTTCAGTGTATGAATTGTAATACCTTCTTCATTGAAAATTAAAATCACCACATCCAGAGGGGAAAAAGGGTGTGAGATCCAGAAAGCTGGATCTGGTGAGTTTTTTCATGCATTCCCAGAAACTATGACAAAATTTCTCACTCATCATATTTATCTTTCCAATACTCACTTTATATTAGCACTCAATATATTTTTTTATCTATTTTGTAATCTGGCATGGGAATCAGTGGCACAAGTAATATTATCAATATTACATGATGATAGAAAACTGAGAAAAGAATCTTGGTTGTTCAATATTGAATGCATTCATTGATGACTAAAAAATATATTATGTGAGAATATTAACTAGAGTGCCCACTCTTTAGTCTCATAAAGAACATTGTTCGCTTTAACATGTATTTTTTTCAAGTTGCATGAACTCTAACTATAACCAATGCTGTATCATAATTAACTTCTTCGAAGTGTATGGTATATTAAAGAATTTCAAACTGTAGCATTGTTCTACAGGATTAAATTTACTTTTTTTCCCCACATGATTTATTACTTATTTCTTCAGTAAGTGGGACGAACACTGATCCCTCAAGTATTTAAATACCATTGAAGCCACTGCCTCAGCACACAATAGTTTCTGTTACAGACACACTTATTACAAAAGAATGGGTGAGGAAAGATGGGCTCGGACCACTTGCAGCTGAGGGCACTGCTGTCCACTGGAGAAAAGAGATACGCAGAAGTGTTGGTTTAACATCCCAGCCAACAAGCTAGGCCCAGTTTAAATTCCCCCTCCCCCAGCTCGCCTTCCTTGTGTGTGTGTCTCTCTCTCCCTTTGTTAGATTCACACACTCTGCTTTTCCAATTGCTTTAGCCCGAAGCAGTTGACATTTACCCCAGCTAGATAATCGAGGAATAACATTTGCGTTACAGTTTAACATGACCTCTGCCTCTACAGCTCTTTTTAGATTACCTTCCCCCCAAAAAAATGGTTGCTGACACCATAGCGAGGCAGGAGGTGGGAAAAAAAGAAAAGAGAAGCTTATTATTGCAGTGGCACAGTCAATGTCATGAGAAGCTGCTCTGCCCTTTTCAGTTGTGGGTGAGCAACTATTAAGGAAAAGGTATTAAAAGGAGGAACAACTGTGATGCGAGGGACACACAGGTTAAGCTCAAAGCAAAGGTTAATGGATTGACTGTTACCTGTGTATGAGGCTTAATGTTGGTCTATACACAAGAGAATTGCTTCGAGGTAGTATTTTTTTCATGAAACTAAATTAAAGGGCTAATTTATTCCAGCATAAAAGAGTGAGATGCTGCTGTTGTTGTTGTTTTAATACACAAGGACACATATTTGATTCAAAATGTTTGCTGTTTATTTCCAGTACAGGATGCTTTTTCCAGTGCAGTGTGGTTGTGAAAAGAAGAGCAAAAAAATGGCATTTTTGGATGAAGACACTAATTTAAATTTAAATTTAAATGGAAGAATTATTGTTGTTAAAGGAAACTAGATAAAGTAATAGTTTAATAGTTATATTTCAAATACAAAAGGTTTGTCTTAAGAAGACTGTATCTCAATCAGAAACAAAAAAGAGTGATATTTTCTAAAGAGCAGAAGAAGAGAAAAACAATTCAATATTTTCTTCAGATCTCTGTTTTTCAAATTTAAGACCTCTTTCTATATTATTTATAAAATAGATGTTAGACATCAGTGGCTATGAATTCTAAGAGGAGTTTCAAGTGCAGAGATCAGCATGTAACTAGTCTATAAAGAGTTAACATAAAGTGGGAAAGGAGTTCCTTGCTTGTAAATTACTCAGTCAAGTTAATTTCTATAGAGTAAAAGCAGATTATCTCTACTAATTTCAGGATAAAACCAAAACAGGCTGACATATTCAAAATTTTGGTTTGTTTTTTTTTCAGTTATGCCATCATGATCATGAAAAATAATTGGTGTATGTAATGTTTACATTACTGCTACCAACATAGACAAATTATTATGATATAGAATTTATCATATTGCCTTCTCCCTGTGAGTGAATTTCAATAAAATCTTCTTGTCCATAGAAGAAGCAGTGACAGAAGACAAATGCATTTTTAATAAAAGGAAACCTACTAAAATCAGGTTTAGGCCATCTGTAGATTTTGAACTTTGTAGAGGTTGTTTCATCATGATAAATTTCTTTATCTAGACTTTTTCTTAAACAACACCTTCCACTCGATTAAATCATGTTTTCAGGGAAAAGCTGAGCACATAACATCAGCATGAGTGCTAGAAGCAGACACAAGAGGCAAATCAGCCAAATATTCAAAAACTGTCACTAAAATTTACATCCTTACCCTGCTTGTTTGTAATTTTGGGAGGGACAATCACCAAAAGAAATACTTAACAGAATTCCAAATCAAGAGTAATTAGCAATATGTTAATTTAATGGAATATCAGCTTTCAAAAAACCTGACACTTTAGAAATGGCTTATTAATGCCTTCCTTAAAATATTACCTGTTATCCTCCTTCCTTGCCAGTGTTGAATCATCTCCCAACATTCATTTTTGGGTACTTTATCCAATTTTATTTTAAATTTCTCAGATGACTTCCAGCATTTTTCATTGCAGACTACTCCTAAGCTTAATGTATCCTACTGTCCAGAACTTATTTCCCAATACTCATTCTTTTACCCTGTCTATTGTTTCAAACAATTTTTCAGCACAAAACCAGAGTTACATCTTCACACACTCACACCAGCTGCAGCTGGTAAGATTGTGTTATGAGCAATTGCTAGCACCAGAAGACTCTAATCCTTATTTATACCAAACATGAGTCTTAATTATCACTTCTTCACACTAATTTTTATTATGTATATATGTTTTTATTTCTTAAATATTTGGTTATTAAGGACAGAAAGTTACCATATATTCTCAGCTAGTACTCACAATGAAATTAATGACTGTGCTCTTTATTTTTTAATTTAAGTCAGTGGCATTTGGCCCAGACATAGTTTATTAGATGAGACACAAATAATGCAATATTTATGTGTAGCTATTTCCCTACTGTAAGAGGATAATGTGGTATAGTTCATAAAAAATGAATCACTCAATGTTCAATTTGTTACTGTATTTTAGGAAGATTTTTATACAACTTGTGACTCTTCCTGTGGCCTTCAGTACTCTAGCGAAGGGAGCTTTTCCAAAGAGTTCTTTTGGTCACAGGGCAGTACAGTTTTGGGTGATCCAAAAGCCAAATTAAATGTTGAAGATAACACAGGAATTCTGAAAAGCAGCACTTCATATGGGCACACAACCTGCCTGATGATGCTGATATGAGGACCAGGCACGATGGAGATGTTCCCATACAAGTGAATTATGTGGTTGCCCACTCATAATACTGTTTAAACCCAGTAGATGCAATTACTTCTGGCTGTCAAAGGAACAGAGCATGAGGACAAGGGGAGACTGGCCTGTATTTAAGACCAGTAGTTTTCTTTCATTGTGATGTGAACAGATGCCCTAAGTACCAGGACTCCATTTTTGAAGGCTGCTACTACATGATTTTGCATTTGAGTCTTTCCTAAAGTGTGGCATCGACTAGAACAAAATTAAAAGTTAAACAGGGAAGGAGGAACAAAAGTCTTATCTGATGCACCAGAAGAGCTCCTGCCTGAATAGGTTTTAGCAGAAGTTTGCTCACATTGGCTGTGAGGAAGCCTGTGACTGCTGAGGACTGTTACATGGACATCCCTGCTGCTCCAAGGTGCAGTGGAATGGCTGTAATCAAGCAACAACCCTGTTCCTGTACCAGCAAACCCATCCATGTGATCCTCTGTGGGATTTGCTGAGAGATGGATAGGGGGATGGCATGAGGAGGGATAGGTGGAGCTGAGGTGAGCACAGTGAGGTGTCAGCGTTAGTGATGCCTCATGTTTCATCTTCTGCAGGGGTAGTCTGTGCAGCCAGAGCTCAGCAGCATAGGAGATACTGAACAGCACTAAGCAATGGTTAGAAAACCTTACCCTCAACATGATGTTAGAAGCTGACTGTGGTCAGACCACTTCAGCTGAACACTCCTCATGCTACATCTTTAACAGGATAAGCTCTGTCACTTTGAGCAGTAATACCCCTCCAAACTATGTAGTGCTAAGAGTAACCAAGTCCCATGTTACCAGAGGAATTGCAGAAAAGTTTGTGTTAAAAGTGCAGGTCCTGGCCTTCCCACATTTATATGAATTACCCTGTGAGTTGAAGTTTGTGCACGGGCAAATCACTGGGATGAATGGCAGGATTAACTCTCTGCCCTCAGTTCACACATGACCAATACGGATGTTCACCTGCAAAGAACAGCCTCCTCTAAATCTCCTCGGGCAACCTTCCTTGCACTGCCATATCCTAAGCAGATGCCTAAATTTTAAGAACAATAAAGTTTTAAATACTAAAAGAACAGAAAAAAATGCATAAGCTATAAAACATATTAAATTACATTTGGTTACAAGTTACTTCATTCACTGTCACTCTTTTTCCATCTCTAAGCTTTGTTTTTTTATTTATGACCACATTTACTTTAAAAGCTATAAATGGGGAAATGAATTTGAGCTACTGTCTTAGAAATCTTAAGGAAAATATATTGGGAAATTTGCTATTTAGCTGACCACTATTTGTATATGAATTACAGCCACACAGAATGAGGATGAAAATAATTTTTTTCCATTTCTGTTTGCAGGTGAATATTGTAATAGTTGTTTTAGATTTTAGTTTAACAGCACATGGAGTCTGTATCTTTCAGCTGGATACATTTATTTCAAGGTACTTAGAAGCTGACTTTTATGAGATTATTTAGTCAGTGATTATTTTTGTTGAGAAATGTGTCCTTTATCCCTCTCATTCATCCACTGCTAAGATATTTCTGTTTGTCAGAATGCCTCCATTTCTGATAAATGACTGAAGACTGACTGCTACACTTTATTAAAAAGTAATAACAATTTTTGTACGCACCCTTCACATTGTAAGGGGGGGACCATGAATCAAAGGACACTGCCTGTCTGGGCCTGATAAATGCATCGTTTACCAGCTGAGGAGTTATTTAGGACTGGCTATTAATTTAAATCACATTTATCTTCCCTGAATGGGGGGAGGTTGCTGTGATAGGACTGCGAATGACCAATAGTGCAGCTAAGTGCACATTATTTATTACTACCGCCTGCAAAGCACTGCACAATATGTTAAAAAACCCCAGTGCCAATTACCATGGTTAATCTAGTCGGGGCAGTAACAGATTTCTTCCTAGCACAAGCCAATTTCTACACTTGTACTTTTGAATCTCTAGAAAGTCAGTGTTTGCTCAAAATTCCTGATGATTTGAAACAGTTTATCTATCCTCTCCTAACCCATTATAGGCAATACCAGCACCCTACAGTTTTTTCTTCATTTTGTGAAAAAAAAACCCAAAATACCACTTTCTTTAGACATTTAAAAATATAAATTTCTGGTATGCAATAAAGTCATGTAAACTGTGTCTTTTGGGAGATTTTTGAGTTTTGTTCCAAGGCATCTGAACAAGGAGAAGTTTTGCTGAGGCTTAGGGAACACTCATACAGAACTGCTCTGGGCCACTGCCAACTAACCTGCTCAGAAAACGCTACACGTATACAATTAAAGTAATTCTGATGAAAAGCATCATACCTAGGGCTCTGTAAAACCCAAGGTATGAATTCAGCATACCACATATGCCTGTAGGATATAGTCATCTATGCCTTGTTTCTGTGGGCTAAGGCAGTGGTTGTCAAGGCGGGCGCCTCTAAAATTTTTAAGTGTAGCTGAAATAAATGGCTATTGAAGAACAGCTACTAAGATGCCCTAAATGCATCTGCAGTGGTAGATGTTCACATTCTGAGAACTCACTGAGGACAAGAAGCTCCTGGGATGGACAATGTGGTCTCCATTGTGGCTCATATCCCAAGTAATCAACAGAGAACAGAAGCACAGTAAGGCAAACATAGACACATGGAGAAAGGAAGGAACTGCAGAAATTGAAACCACAGTTCTCCTGCTTACCTGCAAGAAAATATCAGTGACAAAGATAAGAACAAAGCATTACTTTAGTTATCTGCAATCATTTACATTCACACTCACTCTTGTTCCACAGCTATGATAACGTTAGAGTTCCTTCTGGCATTCAGCAGGAATGTTGTTTTTTCTTAATGCTAGCTGGTCATTCATTTCCAAAAAACACCTATTTTTTCCCAGTGATTATGAAAATCATAAGCAGGTTTCCACGGAATTGCATTCAAAAAACAACACTGTGTTAGCAGTGGTAGCTGGTACATCTACAGAGGTTTAGCTGTACCTCATACTCTGATAAGTTTATCGCCAATGCTGCCTTGTATGTCAAGACTCCTATCACTGGAAGAACAGCTAAGTAATGATTACCAATGCCCAATATTACCCAGTGTTATGTATGAGTAATTCTGGTTTTGCATGCTTGTTGCATCAGCTCCCAGTAGTAACTAAGCCTTTATCACTAAAAGTAAAGTACAAGTTCTGAACATCATGTTTGGACAAAGTGCTGGGTTTCCTATCTCATTTGTCCAAGAAATAAACAGGATATTTCTATGCAATTAACCCTAAAATAAATAAGCAGAAATCTGAATGGAAATATACAGGCACATTATAAGAGAGGATTAATTCTAACAGTACATACAGGTCCTTGGAAGTCTGAAACACTTGAAGTAGACATAAGACCTTTAGAAGTTTTTTTAAACAGTGACAGAAATTAACTGAATAACTAACCAGAGGTTATACTGACTTTTCTATCAAGAGAATTTTTAAGACAAGATTATGTTTATTTTTTCCCCCTTGGGCTATATCTGATGCTCTTATCCAGCCACGTAACAGGAACTAATCCAGGATATTTCATCACAAAGAAGACCTTCATATATGTCTCCTCACTTCTAAAAGTCTGTACAATTCTGGGAATCTGTTTTTCTTACTGGTAAATCTCCTGTTTTTTCCTCAGAGGATTTGTGGCATAGCTTTGGAATCTGGGGGCTGGAAGGGAATGTGGGGACTAAATCTAATTCCATGCTCTTGCAAGCAACCATATCATATAATCTTTTTACACTTATCAAACTCCACCTTAAAAGCAATTAGTTTTTTGTTCCTCAACCCCTACACCCTTGACACGCTTGGGAAGCTCTTCTAGGGAATGACTTGTGCTAGATAAGATCCTTTTTTCCAATTTCCAACATAAACGTGCCTCCTATTTCTTTTCATGCCAAAGCTGGCATTCATCTTAAATATTTCCCCTCTATCTCTTGTGGTAATTTTTACATGTATTTATAGGCAACAGTTAAATCTCCTTTAGGGTCTGGTTTGTTAGTCTAAGCATGCCAAATTACTTTGGTGTCTTTTTGATCTTTATGTACCAACTGTATTGTTTCCAGTTGTAGTTCATCCTTCTTTCAATAGGCACGTGGTCCTCAAGACCACGGGTGTTGGATGGTGATACTAATGCTTTCTTATCCTCTCTGGAAATATCTCCATACTCTACTTCAGAAACACATTTGCCTTTTTTCACAGCTACAGCATATTGGCAGCTCACAGTCATACTGTGATCAGCTAGAGAGTTTAG
The DNA here is from genome assembly GCF_020740725.1 of Corvus hawaiiensis. Taxonomy (NCBI): domain Eukaryota; kingdom Metazoa; phylum Chordata; class Aves; order Passeriformes; family Corvidae; genus Corvus; species Corvus hawaiiensis. The sequence goes on from NC_063242.1 coordinate 1,944,621, forward strand.
GTCACTCTCTTCTTGGTGATTTCTGACAGATGAGCTCACAGTTTATAGCAGAGTATTTGTGTTATTAGTCCCTGAGTGACTGACCTTGTACTTTGTGCTATTGAATTTCGTCTTGCTTCTATTCCTGTCGATCTCAAGGCTTTCTGATTCTTTCACTGCGATATCCCGATCCTCCTCCCTACTGAAGAAGTGTCCTGGCACTGGTGTTATCAATACTTCTGTGCACAAGTCAGATCCCTTTTAAAAATACAACTACTGCCTTACTGAAATGTCTCAAACTGGACCACGCTCCAGACTAATAGCCTCCTTTTTAGGCACCCTAGTCACCACTCTTTTCAGTGAAATGTTTACCCACATTATATCTATCTCCTCTGAAGATCTTCAGCTGCTCCAGCTTTACCAGTTTTACTGGTCTTCTTATTTGCACCACTGTTTTGATGTTTGGTATCTGAATATCTTCCATTTGTATGATGCTAGGGATGCCAGGGTGGGTCCTTGTGTTCTTTTGTAGCTGTTCCTTGACACTGGATTTTCAAATCACTGTCTTACAGTAGTGCCTCAAATAGGTCTTTCTAAGAATATGGATATGGACCTTTATGAAACTGTGCTGGGAGGAGAGAGCAGGAATGGAACAGACTGCCTGGTGGGACTCCAGCTTTGTATCATCTGAGAAACAGCAGTGAAAAAGAACCCAGGCATTGAAGTTGAACAGAAGTCCATCACTCAAATATGTGGCAAAAAAAGGAGCACATTGCTTTCAAATTTTAAGCTATCAGGCATACCAATAAGCCAAGCCCCTGTCAAAAGCACATAATAGAATCAATAACTTTAGATCAAAAGCTGCTATCGTTTCATATAGTTTTTCATAACCTGGAGTTGTACAGACTGAATATTCAGGGCAGAAGATTTGCCCTGAAGACTTTGCATGTCAATCATTTGTAGTGCAAAGAATGGGTCATATTACATTGGGTCACATTTTGCTTCACTTACTACAAATTCCCCAACCTAATATTTAAGCTGTGTTATACTAAAAAATATTTTTGATCATGTTTCTGCCATGTTATGACTCTAAGCATTTTGTTTTCCACCTAGACTATAGAATAAAGTCCTTGACCCGGTTAATCCTCAGGCTCTGGTCTGTCTCTGAGTTAAAGACACACAGACACCTCCGGAGCTAAACACAGAAGATCACGCCACTTGTTCTATTGCTTCAATTCTTTCCTTTTTACCGTGAACAATTTGTAGGAGCTCAGTCTGTGCTACTTCCTCTGCTTACACTGCAGGTATTTAAAAGACAGTCAGTCTTAATTATCCCATCCCCCTTCACACATCCCCACACCCAATTAATAATGTTCAGTGATGTATGAAGCTGAGTTTACATTAATGTAATTTTTTAATACATTAAAGTGGTGCACATTTCAGGCATTTTATAAATAAATGTCACTAATTTATAAATACTTATGCCACCCTGGGGATCACAGACTGTGAAGGGGAAAGGGCAACAGGGGTGCAATCCTCTCTCTTCCCACTCCCATTTGTAGCTCCTGGGGATGCTCAAAGAGATTAAAACTTGCTCTTGCGAAATCCCAGGACATACAGCTATTACTTACTGTGCACAGTGCAATATAGTTTAGGCTTGGAAAAGAGCAGCTCTGGAACTTAGTCTTTGCTGCCGCTCTTAGAAGTATTGAGGTTTTCTCTAAATAAGGAAAAGAAAAATGTTCAGGTCCATGAGAATCAAAGTTTCTCTGTCAAATCATATTCCTGATGCCTTTTCAAAGCCTGGAGCTCTATAATACAGACAATAAATAAATAAATATGTGTTTCTGCATGGGGGGACCTGCAAGATGGAAAGGTTATAAATTCAGATTCACAGTTTCCAGATCAATGAAATGAAGATTACCTGTTACTTAAATCACAGCTTATTGGAGTTAATGCATGAATTTAATTCCACATTGCAGCTTGGGGTGAGAGCATAAAATGGCACAGAAATGCCTAAAAAGTATCATCAGATGAAATTTTGAAAGTAGCCACTGATGCTGTCTGACTTTGTCTTGAGCCTGAGTTGTGCATTTATGGGGAAAGTCAAAAAGATGCATCACTATGCAAATGTTCTTCGGGACGTCATCTCTTTTGTTGTCATTGCTACTAAATTTCTAAGAATTCTGATTCATTTTATTTCATTTATTATTGCAATACTGTGAATTTCTGCAGCAGAAAATTATCACACTTTTGTACAGAGTCTAGCACATTTGTATAACAACAGCCATAAATTCTTCTCCAAACCAGGAACCAAGTATATGATATAAGGGGCAAAATGAATTTTTTTTTAATATAATACACCAAAGTACAAGATGAAAAAGAAAATATTGTTCTGTTCCCAGATGTGGGATATGCATACAGAATGAATATTAATCTGTGGTAAAGACAACAGATGTTTTGGCCTTTTTACAAAATGTGACAAATCATTAAATTCTTTTTCCTCTGTCTATAGCTGAACTCTACCACCTTTGTTTTTTAGCAAGCAGAAGAGAGTCTTTTGTTTTTAATTCAAGCTCAAGGTGAAGATTCTATACAGGTAATTGTAGGAAAATTTGAGTTTTGGTTTTAGTCAGTGCCTACAGTCCTTTTCTCCAGCTGTGTTTCCTGTGAGATGGTCTGAGAATATGCAGCTTCATTGTTCTTTTTGGGCTGTGTTTGCAGACTATTTCTAACCCGCATCAATGCAATCCAAATAATCCTCAGAAGTTGCTTCATTATTTATTAGAAAAAGCAATCTGGCATGCGGTGTGTTATTGACAGCTGAAATCCAATACTCAAAGGTCACCAAAACAAATACCAGAAAGAAAAGGTGTTAAAGCAAATAAAAATACACCTTTTTAATTTTGACTGAATTGATTAAATAACAATTGAGTGGTGTCACAGGTCATAAGGCTTTGAGACATAAGGTCAGCTTAATAGAAAAGAGCCTGGGGCCATGTCACAGGGTATGCTCTGAGGCCTAGGACTGAGACCACATCACTGTGCTAGCTCCTGCCCTTACCCCATGTAGTCTGAAATGAAGAAACGCCTAAACAGAATAGAGAACAGTCTAAATAGACCAGTGCTTATCGCTGAGGGCTACCCCCTGAGTCAATGCTGTTTAGAACTGATTGCTTTATTTGAAGTGAGAGTACTGGGCATCTCTCAGTAAACATTTTATAAAATTCAGTAGTCTGAGAAAAAAAAATAACTAAGAAACAAACCAAGAAAAAACCTTTGTATACAAGCAGTACTCTATAACATATGTACATCTCTTTACAGTCGTACAGTTCAGCGCAGACATTTAAGGACTGACCTAAAATGAGTGAAGTAGAATATGAAACACTTTAATACACTAAAATCAAAAGAACTTTCTATGTGATTTTGAGAAGGATGTAAGGATTTACAGTGGTTTATACGCACTAATGCATTCACACTAACATTAATTAAACCTACATCATTTGTTTAGTGCTGGCTTTTTGGATGCTAAATTATTTTGTTGGTAAATATAGCTAGGCCAGGGAATCTACTGCCATAGAAATCATACCTTCAGATGCTGTCACTGATCTTTTTAAAGAGCTTAATAATTTTGCTTTTAATAATACTAATGAAAAATCTTGGTCTGTCTAGTTCAAACAGTGACTTAAACCTATGTCCCATCAAAGCACAAGAAATTAACTACACTGACTTCAGCAGGTTAAATGGAAAACAGCATGTAAGAAATTCAGCACAGGAAAGTAAAAAGTTATCAAGATTTTTTAACACTTTCATGACTATCTGCTGGCTCCAGCAGAGACTAAGGCATATCTCCCTCTCCTGTGGCTGAATCTTCTAGCACTCTTCTCTCCAACTTCTCCTGTGTCATTCCCACCTTGGACTGGTAAGGTAAACAGCTGTTACTGAAGTGTATGACAATATTTCTCCATGGAAGAGAGCTGGTCTGGAAAGACTGTCTTTTTATTGAATGGACAGGTATAGTCTGGTTTTTTTCACTGGTACTCCAGCATCCTTTTGAAAATGAGCTCCTGGATTATGCTGTCATTCCCATACTTCCCATGGCAACGGAGTTGCTAAATTTTGTTCTAGTTTTAGGCCTGATCATGCTCCCATTTAATGAGTGGCTAAACTTCTGTTGATTCTCAGGACAATGATTCTGATTTTCGTTTATTAGTTATTATTTAATTTTGCACACTAACACACTGGCTCTCTACATAACTCAAGTATGGGAAAGTTCTAGGGCTACATATCTTTTCATTTTACAAAATTGGTCATAATATATGAAACATAAGAAGATTCATCAAAAAAATGAAATTTTAATCTAGTTATACAACTATTAATGAGTTATGATTTTCAAATATAAAAAATACTTGGGGAAATAATGTATGGGATCAATTAGATGACAATAGTTGGTGTCTGATATGACTTCATGGTGGAAAGAATATTTTTTACCACTGAGAATCTGATACTACTTTTAATGTATTTTCTACTTAATGACAATTTTAATTGTCTATAATTGGAAAAAATAGCTTTCCTGGAAGAGATTGCTTCCTTTTCAATTGGTTTATTTTTAGAAATAACCAATGACTCCAAAAGGCAGTGCTTTAAAATATAGTTATATGGACAGTGAAGTTCAGGACCTACTCTGTCTACAAACATCAAAAGCATGGACTTTAATTCACAAACACCTTTTTCAGCAGTGGTAAAACCTATAAATCACTCAATGATACAGACAATGTTTAGTACTCTTAGAAAAGGAGTTTGAACAGTATCAGCTATAGAAACTGTAAAAATAAAAAGATGCATTTTATTTAAAAAACCATTTTTACTCACACAGAAGAATCTGTGCCTGCAGTTGTCAAGTACCTGGACATAGACAAAATGAAATCCAGCACCTATACTTGAATGAAACAAAATGTTATCTATGAAAAATCATTTGGGGAAACTTTTTCTTTCTGTGGAAATTACTTCTCTGTTCTGTATTCCCCTACAGTTAGTGCTGTGGTTTGTGCTCATGGAAGGAAGTTGGACTGCAGCCCTTTAAAAGGCCTTTCAGACTGACGATGTATTATCTACCATGGTGGGTGGAATGGAATGGCAATGGAAGGAAATGTATGTCAATGTGCAGAAACAATGCACAAGTGCTTGATGGCTGGAGTGTCCCTTCCTGTGTAGCTTGGACAAGGTCCTCTTGAGCAGCTCCTGTGCCCTCCACCAAACCCCATGGCCAGGGAAGAGTCAAAGAGGAACTGTGAAGTGCTGACTCAAGAACAGCCTGAAGGTCTCTGATCATTCACTCAATAGGGTTAATGTAAACACTACTAGGTCCCAATAACGATGGATTTTCGATGTCCTGGTGCTTTGCAGGTTTATAGAATGACCTTCATCTCTTCATAACTCACAATAGGACTTTGTTGGGAATTTAGACAAAGAACAGACAATCCAATGTCCAATCTAATATCTGTACTTTAGAATCTTTCTCTTTTGAGGATGAACTGAAACATATGAGCACGAAGGCTATGTACCCTCTGCCCCACCTTTACTTTCCAGGATGAAAAGCACTGCTCTTGGCTGTTGCAGTTTTTCTGGATTCAGGCAGAATATTTCTGACCTACTTTCTCCCCTGCCTGGAAGTCCATTGTGAAGGATGGGGAGATACAAGTGTTACAGATCATTTGTGACAATCCTGCAATGCCTCTTTTGTGCCCTCAGCCTTGGATTAGATTCTTGTATTAAACACCTTTAAAGTTTTAAAGTTTTGTGTTTTAAAGAATTTGAGCACCTAATAGATTGGGTTTTCTGTGGGTGGGCAACTGGTTCTTGTACTTCTGGCATCGACCTGTTTGAGTTTTAAGCAGTTCTGATAGATGATCAGCTTCAAAAAAGTGATCATCACTACAGCATGTCCCCATTAGGCATCTTCAAAAGTATTTCCTTAAATCAGGATTCATGAACTCAACTTCAGTCTCCTTGGTTTGCTTATTTACATTTATTAACTGCATTGTTTAACCTCTTGACTCTTTCTTAGCAATGTATTTCAAATTACACCTTTTATCTGATTTTGCATTAGGCTAGAAAGTCTGCATAGTGGTAAGCATTTATGCTGAAATACTGGCATAAATATTCTTAATTTTGCCCCTTCTAGGTCATATTATCCATTCCCATTTTAAAATCTATATTAGTTAATGTTCTTACTTGTATCTTATCTGGAATTCTTCAATTCTGCTTCATAGATTAAATAAAATTGGGTAAACTCTCGGAGGTTTTATTCAGTCTTTCTTCTCAGCAAATTAATCCAAGACATAATGTCCTGCGAGTGGATAGAGGGTTAATCAGTGTTTGTGTAACCTTTTCCTGAACTTTCATAAGTTTTCCAATTAACTGGGGTAACTGAAAAAACCCACACATTTTGTGGTGTACAGTGTTTCCTTTCCCTCTTCACAAAGTTGCTTTAAGCAGCCATCCATATTTCTAGACTCTAACTAAAATGTGGAAGCTTAAATCATTGTTCAGTTACACTGGAAGCATCAGCTGAGGTGGATTTCAGTGGTTACTCAACTGGCTTCCTGCAAATTACCTTCCTGCTAGCTTAAGAGAAGAAAAAAGAAACAAACTTTTTGCTCCATGGAGGAAAAGGTGTTGTTATGCAGAGAATTTTATAAAAGCTTTCTTTCCATACTCTGTGCACTGAGAGATGGTGCTGTACAGCCTGAGAAGCTGTCATTTAAAGGAGATGCAGGGGAGGTGTGCACCATTCTGTTGAGCTGTAGCAGCGAGCAGTCCACATAGTCCATGTCTGTAGCTGACACCACACCTGTAGGCTAGGCAGTGAAAAAGTGTAAACTGTGGTGGAATGGTCCAGAAGCAAAGTCCATCTGAATGGGCAGACTGACATAAATATCTTGGTTAGAGAATGGTATAACTGCCCTGGACTGAACTTAGCCCATCTCCTGAAAGGTGAAAATTGACTGATATCTGCAAGGTAGAGATGAAGCTGATACTGAAAACTGATAGATTACTTCAAAATCTGTGAGAAAAACAAGCATCTCATACTTAAGAGCAAGCCAATTTATGCAAAATTCAGTAATTCCAAACCTGTCATTAAGAATTTCAAATCTGACTACTGGGAAAATGAAGCAGGCCTCCAGGAAAGAGGGTTGAAGACCATCTTTATCACAGAGTAATATGTGAAAGGTACAAAATTATTTGTCCTATAAATTTCAACGCCTTGGATTCCTATTACCATATGAGTAAATAATAGCACCATAAAAATTCAAGTAAGTATTCAAAAAATGCTAGTTATATTGTTTTGGCAGTGATAGAGATTCTCTCTTTTCTCTCTAGCATAATTTCTTTTCTCACATAGCTGTCATGGTGCTGTGTAAGTTGTCTTCTGTATTCTTTGATTTAATTATTTGAATTTCTTGCATTTGAAAATAATAAACTAAAACCTAAAAGGAACTAAGAAACACCACACAGTTCAGGGCTTGGATAGTTTTAGCTACATCTGATAATGTGCTCTGCTAGTTGTCTTCTGCAGAAATAGTACTTACTGATTTCTTCTCACCTTCAAGTTTGTTCTTAATTATGAGGAAACTTCTGACTTCACTATCATGAATTCAACAGTTTTTCATTGTTTTCATTGTGGTGCAAAACTGCCAACATGTGCTAAGTAACTGAGAGGTCCAGCTAGGTATGTTTGTAATATGAGTAATTAGAGACATTCCAACCCTCATAAACATTCACAAAATTAAAAAAAAAAAAATGGTGCACTCTCTAACAGGTCTAGTGGAAAGCAAGAACATGTTTGAATAAAATATTCTTTGTTACTCCTTTATTTGTCAAAAATTCACAGACCATGACTTCCTTTCGTAGTTCAAATGTCAAGCATCCCTTCCACTGTCATCAGGGTGGCATGCAGGAACAGAGGGAGACCCTAAACAGAAGTCTTTAATGATGACAAGCCTGGTTGACTCAATGAGCCACAACATCTTTTGTCTCCCTTTCTCCCCATATTGGCTCCTGCTGATTCAGATGAGGGAAGCCAACTAGCAGAGCAGTTGCTCATGCATAGTCTAGGGAAAATGCTTCCTTCAACCCTGTGCACAGAGTGCAAAAGGCCCTTCAATTTCCTCTGTACTGTTTTTTGTGGGTTTTTTGTCTTTTTCTCTGATTGACTAGCTTTATATTGATTGAAAAGTCATTTCCTTTACCCAGTCTTCTGAGAAACAAAATAAATGTTTTCTGTGACCCTAACTCTTAGATTTTTCTTTCCACATAGCTAAAGAAAAAGTTTCCTGTCAATTATATTGAAGGAAAAATTATATTGTTGTTTTGTAGCACTTTTTTTTCTCCCTATGTGTCAAAAGGGAGCAAATGATGCATTAAAGGCCTAAAAGCTGAAATAAAGATTAGGTGTAAAGTGCTATTGATCCCTTTACGAAAAGAAGCAAAGACAGATTCCACTCCACTGTCAGGTTACATTTTCAGTAAGTTACCCAGATACAGGATTAGAAACTTCTACAAAAGAGTCCTTAAACTGTTGTTGAATGTATCAAGTAAGATTACACCAGACAGGAGAAACCATCATTAAAAAATATCTGCCAGCTGAGGTACTGTCAGGCTACACTGTCCCAGTGTTTAATATAACCCAATGCCTGAATGTTTAAGGTGTCCATATGAAGAGACAGAACTTTAAAAACTATGTGAGTACCCTCTCTCTCTCTCTCTCTTTCTCTCTCCACACAAGTATATGTATCTTCATGTCCAGAATCTACAATATCTTAGACACATAAAGCAGTTTCCATTGGATACTGCAGAAGAAAGCTTTGATTTTCCATTCCCTAACTCATTATTCATCCAAAGAATAGTCTGAACACTTTGGAGATTATTACCGCTTGTAATGAGAGAACAAACTATTGCTATAAGTCAGCGCAGCAGATTTTCTTCCAATTACTATATCTTCTTGTTCCTGAGAAACCTTTCTGATGTTTCTTTGCTCCAAAGAGGAAGCTTAACAGCAGCTAAAAAAATATGACTTGTTAGTAGACAGTATATAGCAAATATCATCCTTTGCACTGTTTTGACATTTAAAATTTATCAGAAATCAGTTACTCAGGGTATTTATACTACTTTCTGCATCCCTTGATAACCAGGTTTAGCACCTGAGTATACAATACAGACATCCTGACTATGAAACTTTTGATTGTTACTTACATGAATGGGAAACACCAGAGACTGGTAAATCTAAGGAAGAATCAGACAGCTGATTAAATTCTATATATTAAAAAGAATTCTATGAAGCTAAGGAAATGAATTTACTGATTCTTTGTAGCTCAACTTTAGAACATGTCCAGGGATAATTTTTCTTGACAAGCAAAAAAAAGAGGACAAATAGAAACAAATACCAAATGAAGTCAGGTGATGAACCTTCCTTGTAAACTATCACTTCTGGAAATATAGTGATTATGGAGAAGGTAGACTCCCCTACTCGAGAAACAGTAACAGGAATGATTTTTGTAGAGCAAGAGGGTGAAACTCTCGTGGTAGGTGCATAAGTTCAACAGAAGGGATCAAGTCTAAAGACAACAGATTATTTAGGGTGAACTACTTTGAACTAATACCATAAGAGGAATAAAACCTCAGAGATGAGTTTTAAATTCAGTTATTGGAATGCAGAAGGAATTTCTAAGTGGCCTGTATAATCATATTAGAAGCCCAAGGAAGAGAAAATACTAATTTCTATTTAAAAAGCTATTCTCTGAGTTTGTGAAACCAGTGAATGCTGGCTTCACACAGATTTGTGTCCTATGTTTCCTTTGCTTTTCTATTTGGTACCATTGGCCTTATGTGCCCCCTTCATAACACAATGCACCCAGGTCACTCTGAGCCACCTACGGTTTGCCCTAAATAAATGTACAATACTCAGGGACTCTCCTATGTCTCCTAGCTACTTTTTGGCTTCTGACTAACCAAAAGGCAGAGCTGTGTCCTTAGCTAGCTCTTGGATTAGCTCTCTCTGGTCCAGAGCCCTTCTGCATTTTTAACACAGCTGAAAAACCGACTGGGGGTCCAGCAACAGGTGTAACAGAACAGAGGTAAGCAGTTTGACCAAAACTTTCATAGGGCTGGCTAAACAATACTCTTTCCATATTTAGTGTAGCCTTAAATGGTAAACAGAACCAGTGCTGTGTCAGTGTTCTAACGGGGTAAAAATAGCCCAAATTCTTATAGATCAGAAGCCCTTAGATGATATCTTGGAAGAAATATTAGAACAGCCGATATGCATTTTTAGGCAGAAAATTTTCATGAGTAGAAATGTATTCTGCTCCAATGTATTCTAATTAGAATGAATTTGAAATGTCTCCTTTAGGCAGTTCTGTGGTGCAAAAGGAGTAAATCTTTCAAACAAACAGCTGCAGTCAGGACCAAAAATCCACATTTTATGCATTTTAAGCTTTTATTTTGTTCTAATTCTAGCTAAATTTAATGGCACAAATGCCTTTTACCATCTGGAAAATAGTAGGTGAACTTCTTCAGCATACTTCCATCTAATTTCAGTGAAAAGAATCTAGCTCATATACTTTTAGACTGCTTCATGATGCAAAGTAGAGCTTTCTACCTTAGAATGACTATGATACTTACTCACTATGAATTAATGAATCATGGCCAAATCAATTCAGCTTGATCATACCTGCAATGATGTAGCATTTAGCAGCTGCTCACAGCAAAGCCTTTAGCCAGTGCTTTGCTGCACTGTATAATCAGTAGAGGACACCAAGCAAGAGAATAGGCTGGTGTTAGTTTTTGCTTTGGGATGAGTTGGCAACTTGCCTCCCTTGCTTGTAGAAATCAGACTATTTTGCCTGGCAGCTGATAATACTCCCAAGCATCCCACAATAAATTCCTGCACTGTATTTTCCTGTATTTTCCAGTGTGAGACTTTCCTTCTCCTGAATTGATTTAGACCATGTGACAACAATGGGTATGGGCCATGAAGTGAGACCTGCCAGACATACATTCTGGCAAAGCAGCAGATTTATGATAATCAAGTGACTGAAAAAAACCAAAATTAAAAATTGCATTTGTTAGAAACCTTCTAATAGTTTTCAGATCTAAAAATGCTCTTGCTACCTACCAGATGCTGCTTTCATTCATTCTTAAAAATATCTGCATTTATAACAATTGTTCCAGTTAGATGTTACATTTTAAAAATATTTTCCTCATACCACTATCACTGAGAGCAGCTTTGTGTGAGACCAAGGAGAGAAACCTGTGAATCTATTCATTTTAACACAGCAAAAGGACCCATACAGAGCCTAGTGAAGGACAGCCATGGATGAAGTTACTTGACCAACCACAGAATGACTCTCTAGTTCTCTTAGGCTAGTTATGATCAACTATGTGATGAAGATATAGCACTGTTGATGTATAACATGCCAGCAGTTGATGTGGAAAACACTGGTGAAATAGCAGCACAAACTTCAGCATGGACTAAGATTCATGTTACAGACCACAGGTTAATGTAAGACTTCTGCAGAAGATTCAGTGTGCTGCTTTTGGCTGGGGTAGAGTTAATTTTCTTCACAGTGGCTAGTATGAGACTGTATTTTGGATTTGTACTGGTCACAAGGTTGATAAGTCTTCATTTCTGTGATGTACCTCCTTAAAAAAGGAAACAACTGACTCCCTTCCAACTTAGCAGGTTTTATGGGTCTATGATTCTGTGTTAGATGGCATTTGTTGCTAAGGATTGATTCCGCTTATCCTCTGACCAACGTACTCTCCAAGAAGAGGAGGCTGAAAGTCATGCAAAGCTTAGATTGTGCAACACAGAAAAAGACAAAGATACCTCTGAGAGGAAAAGGCACCAAACATGTTCCCAAGAGTGACACTAAAAGAGGCATCCTAGGGACTGAAGAAATTATGTAGACTTTGCCACAGCTCAGAAAGCCACTGAGTTGAATGAAAGCAGACCTGGAAGCAAGGGCACAGCAGGCAGAGCAATATATATTTGGAAACCTTTGCTTTCTGATGAGTATTCTCAATTTTTAAAATGGGTCTGTTGTCATTTTTTTTCATATAAAAGATTTCTTTTGGGTTTTGAAAGCCTTTTTTGTTTTTTTAGGGCAAGAGTTTTTTCTTTCCACTGCAAACTCTGTAAGAGAGCAACTTGTTACAATATTGTCAGGGATCCAGGGCATCGATGGACCAGTGTTACTGGTCTGCAGTGACCTGACTGAACATGAGGTGAAAGGTATTCTGCTGTTGGCTGAATGAAATGGAGGTAGAAAAAGATAGAAGAAAAAAAGTAAAAAAGGCAAGAGGAATCAGCTTTGTGAAAAGTATTGATTATATCAAGGAAAAATAAAAATACTGAAAGCACTCTCTCTGAGACTTTTAACAATTATGAAGGAAGGGAAGAGGAATGCAAGAAGAAACAGAGACTGCAGGAGAGTGCAAAGGGAAACCACTGCTCATAGGAGACATCTATTTTTAGATTTAAAAGCATGCTGTCAGTGTTTTCTGTGGAGAACAAAAAAATCTATTAAACAAGTTTTTAAAACGGGAAAAGAGAAAGTATATATACAAAGAAGGATCTGAAGACATTTGCAGTTTTTCCCATATTATTTCCTACATTCTTCTTCAGATAAATGTGTCAGAGGGCTTAACCTGTGTAACACCCAGCATTTGTTTGTTCACACTGACCTAATTTTCAGGAGGCTTTAGGATTTCATGTGTATAAGCAATTTATCATGAATACATACACTGGAGTTTGTCATGCATGTACAGAACACAGTTGCCAAGGAAAAAAAGGTGGTAATGGAAAAGGTGTATCATTAAATCATTAAAGCTTTCTTGCACACAATTCCCTGTAAATCAGATCCCAACAATTTAAATACTAATCTGTGCTAATGCTTTAACATGTAAAATAAGTAAGCATGTTTTTATTGCATTTTAGACAGCCAATCCTTCTTTCTTGTCCATATTTGCATTAAGTGCATGTAGTTTCACACATTTAGATAGTGATTCTTCAACTGAGGAATCAAATGCTACATCAAAGCAGAATAGAATATTTTCATCATGTATGTAATAACAATATTTTGCAAGTGTATTAGAAGTAATAATTGCTCATCAAACCAAATAAAATGAAACTTGGAAAAAATGTAGAGTAGCTTTAATAAAGTATTTGAGCTGCAAGGAAAAATATTTAAATTTGTAATCAACACATACAAACAAATCACTCATCAAATTTCCTAATATTGTGGTGCTAAGTAAGCTAATTATCCATTCTAAATGTTATTAAAATAGCTTTTTTTTCCCTTTTAAGTTAACACATTAGTTTTAATAGAACTATCAGACATTAGAAATATAAAAAACACAGACAACAAAACATATGCAGAATACAAAGTACTTGTTCTTTCAGATGTTTGGACTTTGTGCTGAAGACTGTCAGGGCATAAGAGGATGGTACTGTTTACAACAAAACACTAGAAATACAGAGGACACAGAGAGCTCTGACTTCCTAGTGAAACATGCTGAATGAAGTTCAAAGATTAAAATTCTGGGGTCAAAACATGAAGAATTTTTTTTTCACTTTAGAACCAAAATACCTCTCTCCTAGGTTCACTGGGTCTATAATGATGTAAAAATGAGGAAAGACATGAAGGGCTTTTTGGTAAAGCAAACATACTGATACAGTACACAGTGAAAGATGAAACTATCAAGCTAAAACCACATCAAGAATTAAGAGGATAGATTTTTACAACTATTCATTTCAAATGTTACAGTCGAAATCCATTCCAACAAAAAAAAATATGCAGTTAAAGTAATCAAACTACCTTAAATTCACTAATTCACCAGAAGCATACAAATATGACTCAACTAGATTTGTCTTAGAAAAAAATATCTACTTGGAGAAACATAAGCATTGTGATGACTAACAATAATTCTTTAAAGTATGTCACTAAAAGTTGACTTTGAATAATTACTTTAATTAATCTTGTTTCTTCAAATGCAAAACACAGCATAAATTTCATATATATTATGTGTATTTCATGGGAAATGTGAAATGCTAGCATTCTCCTGTCTCCTTATTTGGGACAAAGAGCAACAGGAGAGAAGTGTGGCATCTGAAGAAGTTAACACAAGACATTTTCTCTTGAAAACAATCAAAGAATAAGTAATTTCATTTTTTTGCAGCATTACCTGGTAATTCTTGCACATAATCAGTATAGGTGCTCAACTTATCCAACCATATCCAACCATAGATTCACGTAAGTTAGAAATGGCCTTCGTTGTTATTTCAACTAAAAAACATCCAAAAGTTTTAGCCACTCCTGCTAGGTTTGTTACGATTTCACTTCTGCAGATATATGTCTCTGCATCCCTTATACAGAGTCTAGAAAACTTGATTAGAACAAATATTTAAACTTTTTCTGGTTAAACAGGATAGTATGAACCAACACGGTGATCAGACTGAGGGCTGTTATCAGTACAGGCCACAAAATAATCTGTGGAAAATGCATGAGATTTTAATCAATGGGCTCAAGAGGTCTGATAAACTGCATTGTCTACAAGCCCCCATTTACACCACATTTGGTAACCCCAACACCAACTGCACTTCCAACTACGGGAAACCTCATATATTCTTTCTCTAAATTACATTAAAGTGTCTTGAAGAAGGGATAACCAAAAAAATTAGCTGAACCTGTCTGTCTTTTTCTCTTATGAGCCTTTCACATGAGCCAGTCATTTGTGACTAGCTAGCTTTTGTCATTATAATGACAATTCTGACCTTCTTTACATCTTCACCTCTCCTTAAAAGAGTTGAAAAAAAAAATTAGATGAAATGGAATAGTTCTTTCCTAAAGTTCCCAGTGAAGAGGTGCAAAATGTAAAGAATTCAGACATAAAATGTGCATAAAAGGAAATGAATGTACAAAGAAGAAATAAAGTCTTTAAGACTTAAGGCCCAAGCTTAAGTTTGCAAACTGTGTTTCACTTAGAAAAGGAAAATAGCCTGAGCTTAAAAAACAGAAGAGAGCAAAAAAACCCAACCAACCAACCAACCAAAAAAACCCCTCATGAATGCTAAAGTCTCTTTAGGATCTTGTAAAAAAATTGCCCTTTGGACCTCCTCCAGTTTACTCATATTCCCACCCAAAATTGAACAGTTGCCCTTGACCACATATACTTGTTCCTGAGGATATTACATTTGTTTTTTGAAAGTGTTTCAACTGAAGCATGAAGAAAAATCGGCGTAAATAAAAAATATTGCAAACAAATATCTCAGCATTTCTGATTTGAATTTTCTCACAGCCTTTTAATCTGTCAAAAGGCTTGATTTTCTCAGGTCTCTATTTTATTTTGTGAGAAACATTATTAAAAATTTTGTTACTGGAATTTCCATTGGACAGTAAAGCTGTCTTTCAAGCTATCTCTTAATGACAAGATGGAATACATCCTGCTAAAGTTAAAATAGGTATTTGGGCTTTTAACATGTTAGTTCATGGCATCAGTTTTTTAAATCTGAATATGTCTGCTCAAGTCAGTAGAGCAGTAACAATTTATACCAAATAAGGATAATCTCTGCTGTTTGAGAAGATACAACCACCTTTGCCACCTTAATTAATTTCAGATTTCATAATATTATATTGAACCTCCTAATGCTTTGTTTCCATATAAATCTGTGATTAATTTATGCAAATGTGATCAATAGCAAGGAGGGCTTTTTATACCTGCGACTTCACAAAACTTCCTGTAAGAATTTAACTGGATTAATGAGAAAAAAAATCTTTCTTTTGTAACTGCTTTGCAACTTTTACTATTCAAGTGCTTTGCTGGCAAGGACTTAAACATAATTGTGCTGAAACTGAAGCATGTAAATTAAACAAAAAATAAATTTGCATTGAAAGTTCATTTTGGTTTCTTTACTGTCTAGCTGACACTCTTCAGGACAGAATGTATATCCCACAGATGCAGCATGTAGAGAATACTCTCTCAGTATCATTTAAGGATTTTTCATGATCTGAGTTGGGGCTTCAAAACTTAAGTCTTTAGCTGGACTGATGTGAGGAACTCAGACTCTAGGAGGAGTTCAGTATGTCTGGATTTTGAGGCATATAACAAGCATACAAGGACTTTCAAACCACTATATTTAGTGACTGCATCACATACAGCTCGTGAGGTGCAAATTGTAAGCATCTGTAGGCAATACATTGACTTTTAATAGCCAGAGAAGCAATAAAATAATATTGCCACCAAAAAACTGTATTTATATGTTTCTATAACCTCTAGATCATAGTTAAGATACAGTTACGGCTGAGGGCTAGCTCCACCACTGACCTTTTATGACATTCTGCAAAGCTCACTGTCAGCACTACAAGCTACAAAGTAATGGAAACAAAACCCAAAACAATTCCCAAACCGGGATCAGTTTCTAACCACATGTAAGCTCAGCCGTGTTACGTAATAAAGTGTTCCAGCCTGTATTTTGCATCTGTAATTATTCCTCATCATTCTTTATACAACCTTTCTAATGTGTAAAGTAGTCATATCCATATTTAAGAGGATGCTTGCTCCTTTTCACTTTAGAATTGATACCTTGTGTACGCAAACAGGCAGAGGCAATTTAATAGTCCCTCAAAACAATTTTGTCACTCAAGTGATATGAATACTCGAAAAAACACAATTCTCTCATTTTCACATATATCACCTATGCTCTGACAGGGTCAGGCACGAATGCAGATTTGTGCCATCCATTTAAGTCACAATTTACCTAGTTCAATCAAACATAGTAAATTAATATTTTCACTTGGAATAAGCATGGCTGAAATATTTTTGCAATGTGTCTACACTCAAGATTTAACTTTCTAAATGCTGTAAAAACAGCTGTGCTGACTTTACATTCATTTAAATATATATGTAGTTGTATGAAAACTGTTAAAAAGGTTTGTAGAATTGATATATTTTAAAAGCACATTTTTAATCTTTGAAAGATAAGTGGGTTGCAGAGAGCCAAATAGGTACATATTCAATACAAAATATTTGAACTGAAATTTTTAAATTTCAAGGCAATCAGTGACCCTTTCTTCACAGAAGACAATGTGTTATCTTGCAGGAATTGTCGCATGAGAAACACTGAAGAGCAGCCAAGCTGTACCAGCTTGGTTCAACAGGCTGTACCTGGTATGAATGGCACCTTTAAACATGCTGATTGAGTCTGGTGAGCTGGGGTTAATTTTCAGGGGAAGTTCATGGAGAGCAAGGTTGGATTTATTAATATACTGATTTTCCCTCAACTACACTTTGATCACTGACTTAAACTGATGTTCTTGGAGTGAAGAAACATATGCTAAAGAAGAACTTGTCATGCAGGACATCTATAATTAAAGATCTTCAACGAAAGCATTTCACAACACTTCCATTAAGCTTTGTCATGCTGCAAAAAGCCCATGAGCCTTTGTGTAAAGAAAAGTTAAACAATTGTCAGCTGAAAGCAGATGAGGATTTTATTGAATATCTGTATTACTAATGCATGAAGAGGTACCCATGCAGAGCACAGCAGATACACTCATTGCTTTTAATTGTGCAATTTTTGTTACCAGTGGAACTACTAAACAAAAAGAGGAGGATAGATTTCCATTACTGGTAGCTACACTTTTATTTCAGGGGAAATCAGTGACCTAGGTCACCGAGTTGTCACTGATTCTAGTGCCAGGATCACCTCCACATGATGAGACAGGTAGCTTTACTTTTTTGAAGACCGCACAGATCAGGCACTCAAACCCCACTAGCCAGGGTCACATAAAGTACGGATAACCATTTCAAAATCTTCCCTCTGTGAAGGAATAAAATTATTTGACCAGGCAGTTAAAAGAAAAAAGTTAACATTCACTTAATCTTTAAAGGAATGTATATCAACAAAGAAATAAGTATGCACTACTTTAATTACCAATTACCAAAAAGCATTATTGTCATTTCTATAGTCACATTAAGTTTGCACTCAGGCCACAGTGATTGTATCTTGAGCCATGGTGCAAACATCCAGATTACTGGAAAGCAGTTTTTGAAGTCTGTGTTCAGCATAGCTGGGGAAGAGACCCTGCTGGGCAGCTGTCCTGGCAGAACATACTACTACAAATCATTCTTCAGCTGTAAGGTTGTAATTTCATTTATTTTAAATGTTGGTATTAAAATATTGAGAGGTAGATGACAGATAGAAGCTGGTATAAATATGAAATATATCTATTGCCCAGTGTAAAACTGGTTTAATGTTTTAATTTTATTAATTCTCAGTGTAAATTTTTAAAATTTCTTTTAGGTGAGGATCCATATCATTCCAAGTACTAAGGAAAACATTACCTGCAAGGGTAGCCATAACCAAAGCAGGAACATGCTGACTCTGGATACTGGAGATTCCCTCTTTGAGAACTTTGCTTTTCAGACCTCATTTGTTTCTTTCACTAATCTACTAAGCTTATAATAGAAATTTTTTAAATATTAGATTCAAGTATAATCCAGAACCTCATTCTGCACACTCTGTCTGGTCAGAGGCTCTTTCATGAAAAGATGAAGAGTTCACAGGTCTTTGCTGAAGGTAGTGTTAAAGCAGTACCTTACATCCTTGGGTATAAGAAGGGAGAACTGAGTGTTTTGTCTCCTTTATTCTTGCACCCAGAAGACTGAGGTCAGAATATAGAAAACAGACTACTATAAAGATACAGTTGTTTTTTCATTCATTCATCTTTCTGAGCCAACAGCAGTGCAAAAGGCAGGAAACATACTTTCATTTTTTCCCAGTTTTAATCTCTTCTATGGTTTTCCTATTAGCTCTTTTTCCCTGTCTGCTGCTGTTTCATTTACAGGTTTTCTCAAGTACCTTCATTTTCAAAGGGAAATCCACCTGGTTTTCATTTGATATTCTCAAGTCCTGTGGTGTCAATAAAACTCATCTACTCCAATCCATACTACTTTGGATTTATATATTAAGCATGGCAGAACTCAGGCATGTGTCATTTTTCAGGGGCTAAATGGAAAAAAATTCTGTTTCAAAAAGTGGTATCACACATTTGAGTTTAATATTGTGAAAAGTTAACATGATGCAAAATCGCAGAGATGCTGAGTATTTCATCTTTTTCAGGGAACAGAAATATGAACACTGAAAACATACATTTCTCTTTGGTTTTGAAGTTTCGTCAAAAAGAAGCCATTCAAAAGGCCAACGATCAGGCATGAAGAGAGACAAAGAAATAGGTAAAACATAAAATTCATTGAAAACACATAGGCAGTGAAAACATTAAGGCTTTTTCTTCACATACGGGGATTTGTAAAACCAGGAATGAGTGTTACAAGTCTTAAAAGCTGTCCTGAATCAATTCAGAAGTTTGCCAGTTTGAGCTTAAGCCAAATGACTACCCAATGAAGAGTAACAGATGCACCTGATGACATAGCATTCCAGTTCAAGGACATAGCAGAAATATCACTCTAGTTCTCCCCAGTGACAGAAAAAACTATTGATTGCACATTTACAGCTCAAATGCTTTTTTTCCCTCCTTTCTAGAGTAACAACAGAATTCTAAGTGTATGAAGAGCGTGTGGGTTTGGCTTCAATTCAAGGCCAAACAAAGGGCTCAGACTTTCACCACAGACTACAGAAGAATTTACAAGTTCTCTGTTCAGATTTGTGAAAACTTGTTGATCTTCAAGCTAACAAGTATTTTCAACACAAGCAGCACACAATAACACAATGTTCCTTTTGTTTTCTGATGAAAAAGTCTACAGGTACCAAAATCTATCTGAGAAAAGGTTAGCTGATAATTTGAATTCAGCTTTATCTTGTGCATTTTGCACTGATAATTGATCTGCCGAACTGAGTCACTGAAGAGAGTCAAGTAATTTCAATAACCTGGAGGCCCATATTGTTTCTCTAGGCAGGAAATAGAAAGAAAAAAAGAGGAAAAAAAGCCCAAACAGTTCATTTCATTCACTGAAATGAATAAATAATTTGTTGAACATGCAAAGAAAACTCGTTAATTTTTTTATATTCAGCATGAAAATATAAATAAATACGTAAACCCCACAACAGCTAATTAATTTTAAATGGCACATTTTAAAAATTATTATTGTTATTGTCATTATTTTCAGGGTTTTACCCAGTCTTTTCTACTTTCAGGTAAACATTAAAAGAAAGCATGTATTTTAACTAGTTTCCCCTTTTTAATGTTTATTTTTATTTTCATGGTAGAAAAATGGTCTTCACACACATAAAGACATATTTCTCTTCTATTCTCTCTCTTCCACTTCATTTTTCCCAAAAGACGGCAAAAAATAAGGAGGAACTATGAAAACTTAAGTGAGTGCACAACTTCTAAGTCATGGTTATTAATTTGTGATTTATGTTTTCAGTTTCTATGACATATATTAATACAAAAGTTATGTAGACTTTTTTTTTAAGTAAAAATCTCAAAAGAAGCAAACATCTGTCGAGCAGTCTCATTAAGAGATGAGAAACTGAGCAGAGAGAACAACCCCTGGAAGCTGGCTTTTAACACAGGAATTGAAGATATGAAAATAGGCTGCCAGAGAAGACAAGTGGAAAGAGTTGGGTACGGGGGTCACTTCCTTGCCTTGGACTGGAGTTCATGTAGGAGAGGGAGACTGTCTGGAAGAAGTACAGCACAACAGGATCAGGTCTGTAGGACTCATGAAGAGCCAGTGTCCACACGAAGCACATTTTGGGGAAGTTCACTTCGGGATAGCTCTAATTTGTTGCCATCATCTGAAGCCCCATCAGCAGTTGGAGGGCATTCGGGAGTGTCCATTTCCTCTGCATGCAAAAGAGTTTTATACTTTGAGATGGCAGTGAGTTCTGAATCAACAAATGTTAAGTGGGGAGAACTGGGAAACTTTCCTCAAAAGCACTTTGCTGATTAAAACTAAAATCTCAAGCTCTTTGTTGAAGATAAAGTTCTTCAGGATTGAGTCATTGTCTCCTATCCAGGATATAGAGGCATAGGTACTAAAATGATATTCCTCTTTTCTATTTCCAGCTTAACAGTAAGCATAAAATTTACATTTTCTTTTCCCTTCTTCCCAAAAATGTTTGACTGTTACAGTGCACTTCAGAGGTAAACGAACTTGCAACTAGAGAGTTTTGCAGTTCAGAGAACAGTGTAAAGGGTGATACTTCAAAAGACAAAGACCTGTTTAATTTCTACAATGATTTTTAGTTTGTACCCTTCTGTGATCTCAGTGAATCAGTATGTAATGTGACAATGACTTTGATTTCTCTAACACCCTAAAATTTTACCATTTTTTCAAATATTTTAATGTCTCTCATGGCGTAACTGAAATTCTTTTTCTTTTTTATGCTAAAATGTTGATGAAAACCCACAAGAAAGGTGCTATATATAGCAGTGCTGTATGGGAAGGAATGTATCAAATTTAGAGTCCCCTTAAGAGGTGATCCTACATTCAAAGAAGTCAAAAAAGTGTGAAACCTATCGTTATTGAGGCTGTGGAAGCTGCCTATTCTTCGAATACACCTTCTGATGAGAAGAGACCATTTCATGGTGGTTCTTCTGGAATGGAAATAAAGCATACCCCATTATGGATTAAACCCGCTTTTAAAATGGTTGTTCAGAGCTTTGGTACAGCAGGTACAGAAACACTGCAAATAAAGTAGCAAAGAGACAAACAGGGCAGTCATAAAAGGTTCAAAAGTTATTGAAGGCAGATAAAATTTTTCTAAACTCCTGACTAAAATTATAAGTGCAAATTATGTTTGTGATATCCTTTTTCCTTTTAGTTCATTTCTTGTTAAATATGTTACATCATCAATTCTTTGTTACTCTTCACAGTGTTGATCAAGTTCTGTGGGAGAACAGGGTTACCTGGCCATCCCAGGCAGGCTGAGGTTATTTAATACAGCGAAATAATTAGCAAGATTTAGGATAGAGTGGTCTATTTCTGTTCTTGGATTTTCTTTTTGTAGTGGGTTTGGTTTGTAACTGGGCAGAAACACCAATTTAGTGTAGTGGTTTGGTCCAAAATACTCATTACTGTTTACCTTCTGTGAGATAAGAATTAGGAGAAAAGCAAAGCAGGCACCAAACTTGAAAGAATATAAAGAAGTTTATTAACAGACCTAAAAGAAGAAAGAGGGGGAAAAAAAAATCATACCACACCTTCAGAACACTTCTACTCCCCCCACCTTCCTCCCTTCTCTCACTGACAATGTAAAAAGACAACCTTTGAGATGTTCAGTCTGTTTGCCACTTCCATAATAACCTTGTTCAGTCCATTTAGGAAGAGGAGTCTCTCTTGCCCATGCTATGAAAACATTATCACAATGAGACAGCCGCCCGGGTTGGTTCTCTGCTCGCATGCGAGTCCCTTCCCCGACTTGCAGCTTTCGAGGGTCCACTCTTGAATTGCTGGGGTACAATTTTAAGGTTGAGCCATTCAGAAATAAAAGTTCTCTTCACTCATCTCTGGGAGCATTTCATCTCTAAGAACAGAGGCCCTTCTCCTTCCCTGGGAGCAAAGGGTCTTCCTCATCTTCGTCTTTAGGACTATCTCTGGGAGCATCTCTAGGAACTGAGGTTTTCTCCTTTCCCATTTGGAGCAAAAGTCCTCATCTGGTCCATCTCTCCCTGTTCAAACTTCTCATTAAATTACAGCTGCGTCAGCATCTGCCTATCTCAGCGCAGGTGCTTTTGCTAACAAGTACAAGTTGAACGCTCCACCCCCCACGCCATCATGAAATTATAACAGGTACTCTGCCATATCATAGCTTTACAACAGAATTTCAACTTTAAGTATCTTCCTTAAGCATCTTTCTTCTCCCTCAGGTTTTCAGCTCTTCACAGCACTAAAAGGGTTAATCTCACCCAGGTCTTGCGGCTGGAATTTCGCTTATCGATGTTGGTCACATGATCCTTTGCTGGACAGCGGTGCAGCTTCAGCTGAATCTTGGCCGAACTGGAGAGGGGGAGCCGAGCCACTCTGTCTGCACGTAGCAGGCCTGTGGGGGGGAGGAAGTGGTTCCAAAGCTGGAACAGGTCCATCGGCTCCAGGATGGCCGTGGCCCGGCCCGGCCTGGCCCAAGCAGGGCCTGGGCTGGGCCCGCTGGCCCCCGCATGGGGCCCGCAGCCACCTGTCCCAGCACCGGAAACGAGAGAGGAGCTCTGCCCGGGGTTTGTCTATTCTTAAGTGTGGATCACAGAGGCGGTTACAATTTTAAGTGGCTTAAAGAATTGTCCATATTCACACTGGCCACTGATAGGTTCTGTTAAGTCACAGAGGAAGCTGTAAGCACCCCTTTGCAAGAACATCACTTCCGAGACTATGCTTTGCTAACCCATGACAATTTTCTTCTGTTCTATTAAAATATTGTGATGAAGTTTGTTCATTATTAATTTCTGAATTTAGAATTTGGAAAAAGATACTTTTTTGTAAATGGTCCTTCAGGAATTTTTCTTTCAAGTTATAACTTATACGTACACACTGAAAACCCAGTCCACTTCGAAAATAAAAGAAAAATATTTTTAACTTTTGCACAGGAAAATATTGTTAGTCACTCAACACTTTTTGTTGTAAAACTAGATAACTGAATATGGGATTCAAGAGGGAACCTCACTTTTGTATATGTGGACATCTTTTTTTTTTAATTTTGAAACCTTAATACTTAAACACAGGTCACTGAACTATTTGGGACCTGGAGTTTTTGTTCATTTGTTCTCATATGAAATACACACATATATTTTAGATTCCCGGTGTTGCTTTATTTGAAGCCAAAATTTTAGAGTAAATCAATCTCATTTCTGTTTCTAGCACTTCTTGTGATAAATCTATTAAATATTTTTTTCCTTCTTATTTATGAGACTGTAATGAACAGATGTTTTCCATTGCTTCCTTCCTCTCTCTCTCTCTCCCTCCCTCCTTCCCTTTCCTCCATTGCATTTTATTTAATATTCCAAGGGCAAAGACAGTGATTAACAACCAGCATCTCATCTGAGCTCCCATTTTCAAACACAGCAGGTCAAAAAAGCTGGTTTAGCTGAGATATTATTCTGAGATATGAAATTCTGGTCCCAGGTGAGGCTCTCTAGGCCACAGAAAATGAAGCCTGAGGGTGCACAGTATTTCTTAGCTGTACTTTGTGTGACACTGATTTCCATGACCCTTTCAAGCTTACTTATTGTCTACATTCAATAATATTTTCTCCTTACACTAACTTCCTCCATTTCCATTCCCACCTTAAAAAAAAGTAGTTTAAAAGTACAAATTAAAAGAAAAAAAAAAAAAGCACACCCCGAATACATGTGTTTTATTTCTAAAATTGAATAGCCTTCTCAGGAATCTAAAACCAATATTTTACCTTTATTTATGAATTGTTTATCTCATTTTTTGAAACACCTATTTCCTGAATAATTTTATAGGAAACCTAAAAATAACATTAAAACAGTGTGAAATGTAGTAAAACAGAGACTAAGTTCACAAAGTCCTAAATACTTATTACTTTCTACACAAATTCATTATATTTTCTCATTGGTCATTTCACAGCAGTGTAATACTAAAAATGATAACAATTTTTATTTTATAACCTAAATACGGTTTCCATTTTAAAAATTCCAATTAAACTTCCTGTTGTTTCTCACACAGTAATACTTCTCTTTTTACACCTGACTGGTTACCTCCAGAACCTCAGGATTCTTCTAAGGTGAGGAACTGCTGGCCCACAAGTGTAGAAACACCTACTGCTAGGGATGTTTTGAAAACCTCAAATACACTACAGAAAACACTCTAGCAGACACAAATAGTCTTTAAAGTCTTTAAAGTTTTGGTTGCTTTTTTCCTTTGACAAATATTTATTTAGAGCTAAAAAAGTCAGTTACAATACATACCTCAAAAACATCTATCCTCTCCAATACATTGCAAGCACAAAATGAAAAGATTAACACAGCAAGCAGTTCTAAGTATGCATATAAGGAGCTGAAAAAATGTAGACGTCTTTTGTTTTCTTTTACTGAAACTTGATCACAACAAGCATAAGTGACTGGTCTTAACTATTTTGTGATGCTCAGTTCACTTCCTGGATGAGTACATTTCTGAGCTCAAAATATTGGAGCAAAATGGGTTTGTTCTCGTTCCTTTACAAAGGAACAAGAAACTGGTTTCAAAGCTTTCAAATTTTAAGTCAACAACAATCATTATTGCCTTCTGAAGCAGTACCTTAACAATAAGTTCTTATTTCTCCCTCAGTAGGTTCACACATACACATTGATACATTTTATTTACTGTTTCAGAGTTACTCAGATTTTCCACCATTACAATTAAAATTAACAGGAGATAAAGACTTATATGCCATTATATGAATCTGATATCTCTGCAGTTAAAAACTTTCACTGCATTCCTAGAAGAATCCTAAGATGAAATGCAAGGTCCTCAGATATCTCCAACATGGTCTTATAGATCTATATGTCCTGCCTTTGTCTTTTCCTGAAGTCAGAAAAAGGTCACAGAATATTCTGCATGAAATTGGGACAGAGAATTTCTACAGGCATGTTGAGTTTTGTGACAAAATCAAGAATATTCTGTGAGGAATATGAGCATGTGTTCACAAGACTGCATGAAGACTGCAATTGCAACAAGGAAATCTTTCTCATTCTAATTTGTAGAACCATTTGGACTCTGCTGAGGCAATTTGATATGTCATTGGATCTGTCACTATAGTAAGGCTTAATATATTCTAGTATAAACCTAATTTTGGATTAAAAATTTCTAGTACATTATGAAAGAAATCTGCTGTATGAGTTTCTGTTCAAACACTTTCCTAAATAAGAATTGATTTTACTTGCTGAAACCCCCCCTATACATTCTCCTTTTCAGGCTCTTTACATGTTTTTTCTGCTTTCAAGTGAATAAATAAAAATTCCTATATTATTGTGTTATATTCATAAACACCCTCAATGCCTTGACACTGCACACATCTGGCCTCACACTGAGCTCCTTTTTTCAGTCTCTGGACCCAGCACTTAGGATGATGACTCAGTTTCACAACAGAATTTATTGAACTCCTGTTGTCTGTACCACTGTAGATGTTTTTCTCTGAGGTCTACAGGTTACTGTGGAGCATGCATCCACAAAAAAAAATGTGTAGAAAGCTTCTTAATTGCTGTTTAAAGCCATACCTGGACTCTATGGTTTCTCCTTAGGGACGATTGGCATTCTTTGTGTTTGTGCATAGATGAGATTCTCATTATAGAGCTATTGTTTCTGATACCCATCACATATACCTATGCTGCTGACCATTCATATTATTTTTATAAAACTAAAAAACAGCTCTGCCAGTACACAGTAAGGACACCAGCTACATAAGGAATATATAAATTGAGATTTGTCTTTAGAAATATGTAAAGAATGAGTGTGTGTGAGTTCAAACCCACCAGCAATTCATAGTGCTAGCTGAAATTTTTTACATTGAAATGCCACTTTCTGTCTACAGTTAGAAATAAATGGAAACAGATAAGTAGTGTTATAGTCTCCAAAGTATCACCAGTTTCTTCATTTAGATATATCTCTTTTTGGCTCCTTGGAACCAATGCAGATATAACTGATGATGGAGAAAAGTCAGGAGTTGTAGTAAGGTTAGCCAGCTCTGATTGAGATTGATGGGCTTTAATAACATTCTCATTCACGCAAACTACTGATAATGCTCTCACTAACTACAGATTCCAGATAAAGTTCTACGTGGCCACAAGCCAAAATATATAAAAAATGTTTACACCTTCATGAGAAACTTTATATTTGATGTGAGTTTAGAGATGAATATTTGTTGTTAACATAGAGATGGTCATGATCTCCAGCCATTCCCATTCCCAGAAAGCAAGACCAATATCAGAATCTTCAAAATGGAAGAAACAGTGAGTGGGTACTGTAATATAAGAAAATGCAATATGCCTCTAACAGTAGCTTTGAAAATTATTCTTATTGTTGATTGACCATAGTGTTGGGATTTTTTATTTGTTGAAGGTTTTAAACAAACATTCTTTTATTTGTTGTTGGCTGTTGGTTTTCAGGGAGAGAAAGGTGCTGTTTTTTAAAAAGAAATTGCTTATTTATTTTTTAACTGGATACAGGAATATGGAATAAATCTGTGACCACAGTGGGTAATTTTCTCATTTTTGGGAAGATGTGGAATGAGAACTGAACAAAGCATGTAGCCGCTTGTTCAAGGTATTCATAACTGAATGTGAAATAACATGAGTGCAGATATCTTTTGGCATCTCAGTTAATAGCTCAGACTGCACTAATATGACAATATAATATATTGTCTTTGTTCAATGTAAGTCTCTTAATGTGCAACTTCTGGTAATTAGAGTATCAACATGTAGAAACATGAATGGATTGCACTCAGCCTAGCAGACCTAAAAACAAAACAAGTTTTTAAGAATTAATATTAAAAATATCAACATAAAATTAAATTTTCATACCATTATGATGTTATTATGATGTATACAATGGCAGTGTGCCTATAGATAAGCAACATAAATTTATCTGTCTCTGAATTGGACCATGAATTTCGTATGCACTGATTTCTTGGGAAAAACACATCTATAGTTTGTAAGCTCTTTGCATGTTATGCTTTACATATAAAATATAAATGTTTTTATGTCGTTCCATTCACTTCACAGGGCAAAGATGGACTTCAGTTTGGCTGTTGTAACCATGTTTCCCAGTGGCATCCCCTACTCACAGTATAAAGGATTATTTGCAGGTGGTCACAGGATTAATCATGATCCAGCTATGGTGGGACCATTTAAGATTTGCTACATACCTGCCTGATTGTCCAAATATATAAACTCAATTATCCCAAATGCAAGTTGAAATATTGCTGTTAATACTGAAACTTAGATATAGATGCTAAGCTGCTGGGAGGTGATTTACTTCTCTTGTTTGATCATTGTTCACCGTATGTGTATACTCTGTGAAGCCTCCACCATAATAAGAAAAGCAATTTCTTGCTTCTGTCTCCTTTTCTGTCAAAATATCTTTTTGACCAAAATAACTACTAAGTCCTTTAAGCACATGCTGCAATTGTTTCTATTCTCTATAAAATATATGTTAATATTTCTTAATATTAATGTTAATTTCGACTACATTTTTCCAGAATTCCAACTTTTGCTATCTAAAATCTATAAAGAAAGAATTTCTATGATGACACATAGACTGTGTCCCCTTTGCAACAGTCTGTTTTCAAAACTGTAGTTGCCCTTGGCAGGAATAAGATCTTTTAGCAGCATGTTAAAAACAGAGATAAAACATAGTCATACAAGTTTCATAGCCATGTACACCACCTATTTTCTCTAGATAACTAATACCAAGTACTGGTAAATGAATGTCTTTCAAGGGTTCCAGGGGAGAGAGGTTATTGCTCTTTTGCTCTTCAGTGGGATTACTTAAGAGAGCTGTTGAAAACTCAGTACAGATAATGGATTCTAATGCCTTACAAGCTGAGAGGAAAGAGGTGTGCAATTTACACATTTTTCTCTAGCAGTAGTATTGATTCTGTCCTATAAACCAACCTGTTCCCACATAAGACAAACATAAAACTGTCTGAACTGAAATGCACCTATCTGTCCAAAGCATCTCTTTCTGGAGGAAGAGAGAGAGAGAGAGAGAGGAAAAAACCAACCTAGAATAGCAAGGAAGGACATAGCTTTCTTTTTGTTCTGCTAATGGTCCCATCTGTGAAAATAAAGGGTGTGAAAACCATCAAAAACATCCAGGAACTTTTTCAAGGTGGACAGAGAAATATGCTTTCATTCTGACAACCTTGAACTTTTGAAAAGACATGATAGAGAAGAAACTAGTTGCTGGGAAATATGGAAATCGCAAAGAGGGCATTGGATGGTGGCGTGGTTTAACCCCATGTGGCAGCTAACCCTCACACAGCCACTTGCTCACTTCCCAGCAGTGGGATGGAGCAGAGAATCAGAAGGGTAAAAGTGAGAGAACTTGTGGGCTGAGATAAAGGCAGTTTAATAGCTAAAACAAAGCCATGTGCCCAACCAAAGCAAAATGAGGCATTCATTCACTGCTTCTCTTGGGCAGGCTGGTGTTCAGCCATCTCCAGGACAGCAGGGCTCCATCATGTGTCATGGTGACTCGGGAAGACAAATGCCATCCCTCTAAATATCTCCCCCTGCCTTCCTTCTCCCCCCCACTTTATATGCTGAGCATGATGACATGTGGTCTGGGATAACCCTTTCATCCCCTGGGCTCAGCTGTCTCAGCTGTGTCCCCTCTCAAATCCTTGTGCTCCTCCAGCCTCCTCACTTGTGGGGTGGGGTGAGAAGCAGAGAAGGTCTTGACTCTCTGTCTTGACTCTCAGCAGTAGTGAAGACCTCTCTGTGTTCTCAATGCTGTTTGCAACACAACTCCAAAACTTAGTCCAGTACTAGCCACTATGAAGAAAATTATCTGTATTCCAGCCAAAACCAGCACAGATAGTTTTGCAAGTATAGACACACATGCATGAGAAGTCTCTTCTGGATAAAGGCCTTTTATTTGGAGTAGTACCACAACAGGCAAGCCTTATCTCAAGTATATTAACATAAACATTGCCAACAAACGTCAAAATAAGTGAACAAAGGTAAAAACTCTGATTTCTGGAAAACAGCAAGAAAAAATAACAAAACCCTTCTTCTAAGTGCCCTAAAAATAAGGAGAAAAGCAGCCCACACAGATTCATTAAGAACAAATCATGTCAAATCAATCTAATTTCTTTGTATGAAAGTTAACAGGACTTGTGGATGAGTAAAAGTATGTGACACATGCTGACTTTAGTAAGGCTTTTTACATTGTTGCACATGACATTTTCATAACTAAGCCATGGAAATATAAACTAGATGATACTGCTGTTTGGTGAGCCTAGCTTGTTGGAAAACCACACAGAGAATAATTATCAGTGGCTCACTGTCAAAGTGGAGAGATGTATCAAATTGGGCTCTTCAGGAGCCTGTCTTTAATTTAATGTGATTCAATATTTTCATTACAATGTTGGATGATAGCACAGAGAGTAAGCCTATTAAATCTACAGATGACACCGAACTGTGACAGATGTGGAGACATTGGAGGACAGGATTAGAATTTGAAATGGTCTTGTCAAGTTGGAGAAAAAAGCCACATGTAAACCACTAATGGCAAATGCAAAACTCAGAACAATAAACTCAACAAATCCATAATGGGGATATATCTGTGTGAATAACAGTATTGTCTCTGCCAGACCTATTTCTGTTTAAGCAGGAAATCTGCCTATGTCTAAGCACTGCTACTATTCCCAAATTCAGTATCTGTTCGATGACTTACCCAAACATCCATTGCTTGTTTCCTTCTCTTTGATACGAAGTGCTTTGGAACAAGTTCTATGACCCAGAGATTTTCTCATTTCTTCTTCTTTCTCATGTGCCATTCTTCTTACCAAAAATTACTGCCCCTAAATAGTAACAGAGTATTCCCTTGCTCTTAGTCTTTGACTCTCCTCTCCATTTAGAACATTGGTACATCTTCCACCTCCTAGTTCTCACCAGCTTCTAAGAGATATAAACAATGGCCCTTCTGCAAAGTGTTGATTCTTCCTTTCCATTTTATCTTTTCCCAGTTCTCTTTTGATTGTCTCTGGTTTCTCCATTAGTTGTGCATCCTGTAGCTCTTTCTTGCTCCTGAACTTGCAATATATTAGCATCATGCAAAGACCTGAGCATTAGCTTTGTAAAAAAAAGAGAGGGAATCTCAAGACTTTTTTCACTTGAAGAAATTTCACTTGAAAAACTGGGATTTGCGCTAAATTACTGGTGAGATTCATGTGGCCTTAAATACCTCAGAGCAAGCTCTTTTTTCTTCAGTTGTTGAAGACATGATCAGAGCAGCTGTGTGTTGATAGCAAGATCCAGAAGAAGGTGGAAAGTGGTTTTACAGATGCATATCTTCTAAGTTCCAGATAACTCACAGGCACAATCTGGAATTTCCATAAGCCCCTCATCTTCAACCTATCTCTTCCACAACACGGAACACTTATATTCAGTTATGTTGACCAGATTAAGCAGTGTTTTAAGTCCCAGGTTTGGCAAGAAAAAATATCTCCATTCGTCCCTTTACCTTTGGCTGAAAATCATAACTTCACAGACCATTCTGCTCCTACTTAATCATGTCCCCAAAAATTTTCAGGTTAGTCATTAGTTGTAATGCTGCTGAATATGGATACAAGTCTGCATCAACAAACAAAATGAATTAAAGTAACACAGAAAAGGGTTGACTGCCAAAGTTGTAGTTAAGCACTAAGAGGCTAAGACTGAAAAGCTGAAAATGAGCCATCAGTTCCATTTTGCAACAACAAAAAAAATGAAATAGATTTATTGAGATGCAAAAATAACAGATTTTCTTGATAAAATATGCACAAAACCTTAAAGAAGTTGTGGATGAAGAGGAGGAAATCCAAAGGGAAACAAGGGGCAAAATCAGAGTGTTAGAAAATATATAGGATGATACAACAGTGAAATTGTTCTTCCTAAAGAAGTGAAGATTTGGAACTACTTTTCTCTTAGTTTTGTGACTTTCTGTCAATACCAGCATCTGCTCATGAATTAACCCCTGAACTTTCACAACTGACACATACCAAGATAAATCCCCTCTAAAAGGCAAGTCTATGCATTTGTAAGCCTTACTGCATTGTAATATTACTGTAGAACTACTGGGTCCTATAGATCATTCTTCCTATCTTGTTCCAGATCATTCTAAACAGTTTTTATACAGACTTTTGGGGGAAAATATCTTGGATTTGACTGATAAATGTATAAATGATATGTCTTTTTCCTCACCACAAGACTCATCTGACACAGTTTTGAAGCCATATGCAATAACTTAAAAATAAGTAGGAGATGCACAGCCCTATTTAAAACAGTCTCTAATTGATTGTCTGCTTGTAAATGACAAGTTTAGATACCTCTGTGACTCCTTTTAGGAGAGTTTTTAAGACAACCTGAGGCCAGACATAATTACAAAACAGCATTTTTAACTTTACAAATAGTTTTTAACCATATTTCTTCGCACCCAAAAAATAATTATGCCCTTTCTCTTTTCATTGTATATATTTCCTCTTTTGTGAGAGAAAAAAAAAAAAAAAGAAAGAGATAAAAAAAGCCTATATATCCTGCACTATTAATTATAAAGATGAGAATATAAATCTCACTTGATACTGTAGTAGGGGGATGAGTATGCAACCCCTTTGATTAAAAGGGAGCATCACATTGAGAAATCTGCAAAAAGATTCTCACATAGATAAGATAAGGCATGACAGTCCCTGAGTCTGATCTTATTCCCTACCCTTTAATTTTATGCTGAAGGTAAAAGTCATGCATGGGTCAAATCACAAGGACTTAGCTAAGAAATTTTTTTAATTGAAAATTCAATACAAAAATATAAAAATATAAAAAATACACAAGAATTGTTCAAGCAAAGACTGTGGGATGAGTGGTTTTAATGACAACATTTGGAAATACTGGAAATTTACAGGTCATAAATATGAAGAAGTGATTAAGCA
Source organism: Corvus hawaiiensis (assembly GCF_020740725.1). NCBI lineage: Eukaryota > Metazoa > Chordata > Aves > Passeriformes > Corvidae > Corvus > Corvus hawaiiensis. The sequence goes on from NC_063242.1 coordinate 1,977,247, forward strand.
GCCCATTTCTTACATAAATATTTTTGTTCTGCTACAAACTAATGAAGAAGATAGATATTTTTCCTGTCAGTAATTTCTACTGGGTAGTATAGATTCATACTCAACATTAATTGCCCAAGACTTTTAGTTCCAAAATCATTTATGAGGTTATTTCCTGATATATATATATATATATATATATATATACATATATACTTTTTTCAGACACACATGCATCTAATTTGTATGCAAAATTGCTAAAGGGAAAACCTCCCACATCAACATCTTTACAAGAAGTCTTCTCATTCAGGTAACTCAGCTGGAGAGACTGAAATCTAACTGAATACCTTAACTAGCAGGAACATGTTCATTTAAATCAGATATGAATTAGTATCTGTGTGTTCCTTCTATTAAATCAAAAGTGAAGTAGGACTATTACATTGCATAGGTGGAAACAAATTTGTTAAACATGAGGAGTTTTTAATGTTGATGATAAAAAAAAGTACAGGACTACAAAGCATGTTTGTACCAATTCTTAGTTAAATAAGATTCATTTCAACTAGAATCTTCAACTTGTTCCTTTGGATACATACCCCTTCATATTCTGTGAAACTGGTGGACTTCAGCTACTAATCATGTAATCACGCATTAAAACCTGTGCTTAGATATGTTTACTTGATGTGTTTTGAAACTCTATATTTTGCTTCCTGATCACTTCAGAAATTGAGTAAAATTTACTGTACAAGCTGTGTCTCTGAAAAGTTGTAGTACACCTGGTAAAAAATTAAAAGCATTGACGAAACAGGTGAAAACATGTTTTAAGAAACATGTCTTGAAATCTGCTAAATGGTGCAAGGTCTTGCCAAATATTTAAGGTTTTCAGGGCAGCTTTTCAAAACATAAAAGCCAAATCAGCCAACCATACACTTTTCATATAGTCCTGGCTCCTGGCATAAAAAAAGCTTCAGAGTTTAGGATGTTTGCTGCTAACAGACTGTTTTTATAATAGAAGATAGATTCCTAAAGAACATAATGCATTTGAATATCGTTGGTTTCTCAGGATCAAAATTAATAAAGTGAGAAGAGGACTATGAAGTTATCAGACAGCAGAAATAACATTTCTATGATGACATCTACCTTGAGTTCTCAAGATGATTATGAACAACTTTAATTGATAAAGTTGTGCATGTTTTTTGATTATTTTTCTTTTATATCACAGACAGCAGAGTGTAGGTACCTTGAAGGCATTCTAGAATTTTTCTAGGAAAACAATTATAATGAAAAAGTGTGCATTGAAATTAAGCATTTTTTCTCTTTTCCTATCTACAATCAAACATATGCTTGAGTCAATTTCCCTACCCCTTACTGCACAGAGCAGGCTCAGAGCACACATTTCAAATGAAACTAATTTGGAATATTCGCTCTAAGAATGCACCTAGTATTCTTCAGCTGCCAAGAGACTTCCAGTACAGGAGACAGACTAGACCCAGTCTGAATAAACATCTATGTAACATGGGCCTTGGGTTCTCGGCACCAATTGTTACATATCACAGATACATTCCTATTGTGTGTACTTGGTAAAGTCACGCTAGGGTCTGTCATCACTGGCAAAACTTCTTCAGGCTATGAGATTTAGAAATTCAAGTTCTAATTTCAAGATACCACTTATTAGTGTAGCCCTCGTGAGCAACTGAGGCCTTTGAGACTCATCTTGATGGTGATTTTTTTTACTAGGGGGAAGCATACACAAGCCCACCAAGCCCTGATGTCATGTGCTCATTATGCTCATGGTAAAATAGCTTCAGCAGAACAGAATTTAATCTCCAACATCCAGTTACTTGCTGAGTAGTATATACTGCACTTGGATGAGGAAAACCTTGTGTTGGGTTCCTGTTTCAAACCAGAGAGACTGATGGTTAAAAAGCAGGTCTTTCAGTACCTAGAATTACCTTCTAGGGCACACCACAAGGAATTGCTTCAGTATCAGGTTATATTTGCTCTAGTCCAGTCAAAGTGGGAGGCCAAAACAGAAGAAGGCAGCTTAACTGTAAATGGAAACTGAGAAAAATATTGTTCTCTGCTTCGAGAAGCCAGAAGATATTGACTGAGGTTACATCAACAAAATAAAATATCCTGTTTAGAATTTATAATAATTATAACCATTTGATTCATATGATTGTTTCAGTATTCAATTTTTTTTCAGTATACCTTTTCTAACAGCATTTTTGTCACTGTTCTTGATTAGAACTAATTAGACACAAAAAGACATTTTTAAAAGCAAACACTCTTCAGTAAGAGATGGAGAAAAGTAGCTGTGATCATGCCTGTCTTGCTGAGTGACACAGAAAATCCATTGTGCAAGTGAGAATAGAAATCATATTTTCTGAGCCATAAGCCTGTAAATTTAATCAAAAAGTTATTTTTATTCTCTATTTAAGTATAATTATCATTGCTATGAAAAAGCACTTTACCAAAATAGTTCGTGGAGTAATAGGTAAGGAAAAAAAGAAACCTGTAGTTAGTTTTTGAATTAATAAAAGGAAAAGTTTAATATATATGCTTGGAAAATATCTAGCACAGTTAAACAAGATCCATGTGAAATATATCCAACCATCTAAAAATGAAGGCAATTAGCAGCAATTATAGAGCTTCTTTCCCAACACTATGTATTGTAAATCCTTTTAATCAGTGAAAGCACCAATAACATCAAGCCATTGTGTGTCTGAACAGGAAGCCTAGTATGTAAGAACACTTTGCTTTTAATTAACTTTTGGATACCACTTTCTGCAGATTATTATCGGGAGAGGTGCTGCATAGAGGAAACTATGTATTTTAGGTTCCTATTAAAGGATTAATTGTATTTTTAAGTGCAATATGTTAATGAGAAGTAATGGTTGTTTGCTGGAGGTATACTGTACTTAATAGGTTGGTGGATTAAACAGCCCCTGCATTAAAAGGAATTATTGTATTTGTCATAAATACCTTTGAGGATAAATTTGCTTTCAACTGCTGGAGGAATTCTTTGATACAAAACATGAAGGATTACATGAAGGTGACAGGAGAGGTAGTCTGCATCTGTCAGGTGTGCTCCTGATCACAGGCCAAGAAAACTTACGAAGTAACCTGGGGCATATTACATTTAGAAACGAAGCCGTGTTATCAAAAATCAAAGAATCCGATGTAGTTGAATGTTTTGTATTTGGAAAGGGGAAGGGAAGAAGTAATGCATTTGGAATTTACTGTGTTTCTGTGCTAGCTGCGGTTTTTCTGCTGGGCTCAGTAACCCCTCAGAGGGCAACTGTGTTTATAACAGTATCTGCTACTGTAACGTGAAAATGAAGCTGCAAAAGTTAAGTTCTCAGTTTTTTAACACAAGCCCTAAGCCAAGACCACAAAGGGTAATTTAAGAAGGAGAAAAAAACAAACCACCCAACAATGAACAAACAAAAACAAACAAACAAACAATACTCCCCCCAAACTTGAGGAAAAAAACCCCGAAGGAACTATCCAGAGTGAATACTTTTCATCTGCTGCTTCAAGACTGGGTAGTTTCATATGAATTATTTTTCATGGGAATTTTGCAAGAATCCCTTCTAACCCCACCCACCCTTTCATGTTGGATATGGTTGTTAATTGTGCAAGGGCATGGGTGGGGGGAAAATTACTACTGTGATTTTGGAGTAATTTAGTTTCTAGAGACAAGAGCTTCTTTTTTAGCAAGTGTATAATCTAGAGTAAGCCTTTTCCTATAAATGTGTAGACTTGATTTTCTTTCTGTCAAGTATACTGCAGGTATAGTTTGTTGACATTTCTGTAGACCCAAAGAGTGGGACCATAGGATGAAAGGGGGACTAAGATTTGATTTGGTTGTGCGGGGGGACTGCACAAGTCGACAACCATATTATGAAGTGAGTGTGTTCACATACTAGTAAAATGCCAAGGTGAGGGAGAAGGGGATAAGCAAACTTTAGAAGGTCCCATAAGGAGAAAGAAAAATAGCTTTATGTTATAAAAGAGCAAAATGCAAGAGAAAAGATGTTTGGATACTAGTAAAAGAAAAAAAAGCGTATTTATGGTTATACATAACATATTCAAACAGACTTGTGAAATATTTTTTAACTTAATTTGTATTTGAATACCAGCATAACAGTGCTTGTAGTTTTCAAAACTAATTTTCAGTGGTACTCTAAATGTTGAAATTAGATGAGACCCTCAGTGTCTTTGAGCGTTACAGGATGAAATTAAGGCCTGCTACTGCAGAGAGCAAGGATTCAGAGGAAAAGCACTGATCCCATAACCTTCTCCCTGAAAGAAATCTCTCCTCTGTGCACCTGAGACACTTCCTTTCCTGTTTCAAGAGATACTTCAACCCTCACACTTCATGACAGACACCTTTTTTCAGAATAAAAGCTTAAACTTTCCTTAAGTATGTTAGACTTGAAAAACATAAGAAAGCTACAGTTGCCTTTGTTTATTTGTTTGATGAGTTCTTTTCATGCTGAAGTTGGCTTGTCAAAGAAAACAGTCTGTGAGGCCCAAACAAAAAGTTTAATAGCTCTTGATGAATGATATTCCATTTTTTTTCCCCAAAAAGTTCTAGCTCTTTGTCATAAGGAAGGATACAAGATCATGCAAATATTTTTGACTTGTCAGCTTCTTCTATGATTTTTCCTGTGAAGTTGGAAAAAAAGTGCAAAAATTCTATTTGGTTACAATGCTAAGTTAAAAGATCTACAGCTGTTTCTCTTTAAAATATACACATAAAATGCTACCAAGCTTCAGGATGTAATTTATGTGTTATTGTTTCTTGCATGGAAATTACTAGAACTGTGGTTTCATAAGCTGTGATATTAATTAAAGCTTAGTGTTAAGTATATGAAGGCCATGACAACCAAATTCTTAAAAACTCTAATAGAAAAGAAAATAAAATGATAACAAGTAAGTCTAATATGCACTATAAATAAGGTGTCCCTGCCCATGGCAGAAGGGTGGAAACTAGATGATCTTTAAGGTTGCTTCAAACCCAAAATATTGATTCTGTGATTACGACTGCATGCTTTAAAAAATGTAGCAACCAATAGAATGTTTACTTAAAGATCTGAGAAGTAGAACTTTTTTTCTGAACAGTTTAATAAGAAATGTGCCAGGGTAAGTGTTAAATCTACTCCTCAGTCTCATTAGTATTTGTCATCTGAAAGGGTTACCAAGGAAAAGAAAGTCTAAGGTAGTCTAAAACAAGGCCAAAACGATTTATATTGGCAGCCAAAGCCAGCCTGCCAGTGCAAGTCAGTTTTTCCAACTCTTAGTCAGTGAGTCAAATAAAGAGAAGTGAGCCTGCTCAGATGGTTATTCCTGAAACCAATTAAAGGCAATTCTGAGGTTCTTTCAACTTATCCCATTATAACCTTCAGTAAACCACCACCTAATTTTTTTATTATAATTATTTGTGTAAATGCTAGCTCATAGACAATTAGTGTTCTCTGTAGGAACTCACATACTGGATTGACTTTGTAGAAAAGCATTGCATAAAGTTAAATGACTTTAGGGATAAAGGAACTTTATACAGGATGGTTTTCTGAATCTATTCAGCAAGCCATAAAATCCCAACTAGCTTGTTTGGAAAACAGTATGTCTGGCTTATGAATTTAGTGGCTTGAGAGTTGAGCTAGTGGTAAACCTGAAACACTGAAAATTTATTTGCTGTCTTTGAAATTAAATAATTACATTGGTCTGCAAAATCTGGGATGCTTTGTTACAGTTTCATCATTAAAATATTTTTACCTGTTTCAAATTCTTTGTGTTGTCCTTAGTAATCACAATTCCTTTTCTGCATCAGCTGTATAGATTCAGAATTCTAAGTTTTAGGACATTTATTTTCTCCTTTGTAGTCATGTGATCTGTGGGAGTTTTCTCACGATTTTTCACAGGTTTTACACTACCAGCAGAGGACAATTTCCCTTAGTCCGATGTTTTGGTTTAATTCCAGCTGATCTAAACCCTACATAGTTACACTCTCATTTCTTCCTGGTGGCATGGGGAAGAGAATCAGAAGGGTAAAAGTTAGAAAATTTGTGTGTTGAGATAAAGACAATATAATAGGGAAAGCAAAAGCCATGCACACAAGCAAAGCAAGACAAGGCATTCATTCACCACTTCCCATGGGCAGGCAGCTGTTCAGCCATCTCCCAGAGAGCAGACTCCAGCACACCATAGCTCCAAGGCTTGAGAGGACAAACACCATCATTCTAAATGTTCCCCCCTGCCTTCTTCTTCCCCCATATCTATATGCTGCACATGACGCCATACGGCATGGAATGTCCCTTGAGTCAGCTGGGGTCAGTTGTCCCAGCTGTGTCCCCTCCCACCTTCCTGTGCACCTCCAGTCTCCTCCCTGGTGGGCTGGGTGAGAACAAGAAAAGGCCTTTACTTTGGGTCAGCACTGCTCAACAGTAACAAAAACATCCCTGTGTTATCAACACTCTTTCCAGCACAAAACCAGCACACCCACTTATATGTTCACACCTCTTCTTCACTAAACACCACATTGGCGATTGCTCATCTACGTTAGGATGCCTGACTGATTTGGAGAGAATCCCCAGAACAAGTCACAGGTCAGTCTAGAAATGTATTTACCTTTTAATTTACTTATTTTAAAGATTTGTAGAGACTAATCAGGTCTGATACCAGAGATACAGAGGAATGACCTCCCAGCAGATACAGACCTTTACTTATTCAGCCCTATATCCTGTCTCTGAAATGACAAACCAGGCAACAGAGATATTTGTCCTCATTCCCCCATCCAGCATCTTCTAATGCGTTGTTAAGGGACATTTTCCTGCTTACCGATTTGCCTCTATGAAAATCAGTCCATATTTTTATTTCTGGAGACTGACCAAAAAATCCCTGAATTCTCTTTTGGAGTTATTTTTAAGGACTGGTCTCAACCTTGACACCTTCTTTTCTTGTAATATTCTGTTCCATCTAAGAAATCGATAGCTCATATCAGTAGTTTTCATGTTTAAAATGTAAGTTCCTTTAGAACTCTTTGATTAATTCCACTTATCCTAATAATATGTTATTATTCATATAAACAGTTTGCTCTAAAGGATTCATCAACAGCTCTTCATTCTGCGATTTCTGCAGTTAATCTTCTGGGGGAAAAAAGAGACATGGATATAGGAAATTCCCTGAACTCCATCTTAGTGAATGTCAATGCAGGTGACTGACAACTTTTGTGATGTAGTCCTATTATCCTAAAGTAAGTCAGAGCTCAGTCCAGGTAGTTCTTTGCCTCTTCAGGTCAGTAGGCCTGAAGGACAGTAAAGTCAACTCAAGGTTAATATAAGCGTAATCCTTGGAATTCTTCTCTGGATTCCAGATCAGTGGAAAAATATTTTCTCATTAATTCTTCCATCTCCTTACACAGAGAATCATTCATTCTCTTGCATATCTTAGAACTTTAGGGAATAGCATGAATCAGATTCAGACTGTAACATGCAGCCTCCGTTCAGTTTGAAACATAAATATTTAGAATTGTTCACCTCAAGAGAACTCTCTGTGGACAAGCACTTGCAACGAAAATAACAGTTAGGACTTGCAGTTAAACTGTGGCTCTTCAATCTGTGAAGACCACGCGGATTACACAGCACACTGGTGCTAGCTAGGAGTCTGTCTCTGGCACTGGGGCAGGGAGGAGGCTGCGTAGCCCAGCCTATGAGGATAACGGGTGCGGTAATTTGGTAGACTGAAAGTTTATACAGATTTTACACAGATTCTGCCACTCAAAGTGAATGTGGCTTCTTGTTTCAAGGATTCTTGTGTATCAAGAATGCCAAGATGGAGGTGCTCAACAGCCTTTCTCACAGCTCTTTGTCTCTAGTTGATGAGTTCGACACAATCAACATTTATAAATGCCACAGTTCTATTCGATCTGTTTGAACACTACCAAGAGGAGAGGAGTTCTCAAGAAAAAATACATATATGGAAGAATTATTTAAATCTGCTATCCTCTTTACAAGTAATGCTAAAGGATAAAATCCAAACAAGCTACAAATTTGTCTGTTGCAAAATACTGCTACGAATGGTGAGAGTACTGACAAAAAGTGAACATATATACATGCAACTGTAAAACAAAGTTATGTTTATATAATTTATGCATAATACGTGTAAACACTAGTACCAGTGCAATAAGGTTATTAGAGAAGACCTTGAAATATATTCCTTTCCCCTCAGTGGAGAATAGAGAGCCCTTCATACTGAGGGCACTATTTTTCCAATTATTAGAACAAAAATTCTCTTGTACCAAAAAAGCAGAGAAACAAAGTTTTTGATGCTGGTACGTAATTTCAAAAGGAGCTAGCAAGACTCCAAAAAGTTCTAATAAGCAGCCATAGATAAAACCACAGTAGGACATAAAGATATTTTTTTCTGAGTTCTTGAACCCTGTCTCCTGTGCTGCTTCATTACATCTCCCTAATATGTATTCAGTTATTATATCTTACATAGTCATTAGCAACATTTTTAAATAGTGCTTATTTAACAGCAGCTGTCTAGTGTTTTGTTTTACCCACTCATTGTTTAAAGCATATTTTTCATCATATTTACAGTATTTATTTGAAACTACAGTCTTTTACCAGTGAGAGAGTGTAATGTCAGCCTCAGGTTGAACTTTTCCAGACTAGAGATGCCCTGAAGTTCTTTTGCTTGTCCACACTGCTGATTGGGTGGGATATAGATGACATACAGATGCATCATCTAGAAATGGGTGGCATACCAAATTCTCCTTGACAGAGCTACTGGTTGACCAGCAACCTCCCAGGTTAGTATGGCTGCATACTGCAATTGGTGTGTGCCATCAACTAAGTAGGTGTTATTTCATAATGTCTAAAGCCACTTTACTGTCATGGCACTGGGAATGTATCACAGTGTTGGCACCTATCTAATGGACAGTGAAGTATTTACACTGAAGTGACAGCTGCACTGATCAGGTGTGGTTGGGAAGGAGAACAGGCGACTGCCTAAACAGCACTGACTTTGAAATAGACTGTGAAAAGGTGAAGAAGGCATTTTCAAAATTGTGAAGAATAAAGCAGGAGATGCTGAAGTATGGTGATGTTGTGTCTACAAAAAGGTGATTTTTGTGCTTAAGCCAATACAGCCATCTGCATGTCCACCAAACCTGGTTCATCACAGCTATTAACTAGACCCCATTTTATTCACAGTTTTTTCGCCCGCAACGGCATTTCATCAATGAATGAGGGATAGGGGCTTAAACAAACAAACAAACAAGCAAACCCAACACTTGCTAATCTATTTTCAAAACAAACTCTCAACAATTAGGCTGGAAGGGATGATTTCCCTCAAATTCCTACCTGCAATTTGGTAAAAAGATATGAATAGTTAAGATTAAAATGAAATTTTTACTTCCAGACAAATTATATGTTATATTTGAGATAAAACTTATATATTATTTGCTCCTATCTTTATGTTCCCATGAGAAAAATGAGAGAAAATCATTTCAGGTTGGTCCAAAATTGATTTTTTCCACAATTTTTCAGGTCAGCCAATGAAGTGAAAAATCAATTCTCCACACAGCTCTAACTCAAGCCCTTCTTGAATATAGAATTATTACTTTCCTCATGAGCATTTTCCATGGCATTCCTCACCACATAAATTAATTTATCTTAATTTGGCATAGATTAATTAATTTATCTTCACAATACTTTTACAAAGAACTGGGACTGCTATTTTGATTTCAGACAAGAGAAGTTGAGGTATAGTTACACTAGAGAGCAAAAATTGCTCTTTTGGATGCTCCCCACAACTACAATCTAATTTAGCAGAGTAGTTAGCTGTTGCATAAAATCCAGAGCTCAGACCACAGACTGTTTAAATGGTCAAAGCACATTTCTCACAGACATCATCTTCCCCTATGCTTTTGTGAAGCGGTGGTCCGGGTTTGATACTGGACACCAGAGACTGGAATCCAATTAGTTATTAGCTAGGAGAAATTTACTTTTAAGGGCCATCACAGAAGAACCAGATCAGAAGAACAACAGAGTTAGAAATAGTTAAGAAGGATAATAATAAAATAAAAGAATATCTATCCCCTGTAACAGTAAAGTACTAACAGTGTTGGATTCTCCTGTGCTACAGTAGAAGTGAGGATACAATACTCTACTAAGACACTGTGCTACGAGCCATCAAAAGCTGCTGCCAGAAATAAAAGACTACACAATGAGGGATATAGGACGAGACCATGCATCTTTAAATCATGAATACTACAAAGATGATGATGATGAATGTTTGAAGACGTATCTACACCCAGATACAACCAGGACATTCCACTGACAGGACTGCAGGTTCAGTGACATGCCAAAATTTTCCTGTATTGTTCATCCCTATTCATATTTTTTAAATAGTACCTTGACATATTGCTTGAGATCCAAGGCAACTCACTTAAAATCATGTGGGACAAAATCCTGTGTTTTAGTATGACACCCTTAAAGTGAAACCAAACTTTGTGATTTGTCTATCTCAACGTCTTCCTTCAGTCTCATTACTGCACAAGCAAAGTCATTTTCATTCTGAGATGTGATTAAACTCACATTCATGTGCTGATTGAGGCATAGAATCTTTTATTGGGAAAAAATATAGACTTCAGAGTTGGCAGTGGAGCGCTACAGTACTACACTCCGTGAGACCATTAAATTTAATCCTTCCTTCAGACTCACTCCAGGGGTGATTTCAATTAAATTTGCTCAAAATTTATCAGTTTCCTGCATGTATGCATAAATGATTCAGAGGCACTTACACATTCACTGAAACAGAATGTATTGAAGGGTACATATTATTATTATAACTTTTCACAGGTTTTTTTTATAAAATTTACCTAAAAGGAGCTTCTATTATACAAAACTCTAGTCCTCTGCATTAAATACTCTTGCTGTTCATTTGGAAATCAAATCTCTTTTTCAATGCAAATCTTGAATATTCCTTAGCCATCAAAACTGCCCTTTCCTTTGGCATGATGGTACAGCTATTTCCTAGAGGGAAAATGATGGCATTTGTTTTACTAATGACTTGAAAATCTGTTTTCTGTCCGCTGCTATGAAATACGGGATTGTTGATTCTGATGTAGTTTTCAGAAGGCGTGATGGAGTTTGTGCATGCAATTCATCATAATTCCTTTATTTTCTCAATTAACATTATGGGAGGTGCACTTTTGCACTAAACAAATACATCAGTAGTGAGAAGAAAAACAATTAACGCTGCACAAGCATCTCAGAGATAACGTTAGATAAGGGGGCAAGCACTTAGTTCACAATAAATGTGTTCACTCTTATCTATCTACAAGAACCTATTAGACATCTTTGTGCCCTGAAGAATTTATCTGCAGGAACACATTGTGTTAGGCCTTTGTTTCTTAACGTGTATCTGTACCTGAAAATACTGCTTGAGTACTTACCTGTGTGCCTGGTTAGGGATGACAACTTCATGCATTTCACACTCACAAAACTTCCAAAGCCCATGATAGATCTACCTGTGGTTTGGTAGCTTCTCACGTCTACCCAATGGAAAAAGGAGAAAGGAAACTAAGTAGTCATTCTGTGTCTGAGTAAAAGACCTCTGAACAGTATGTAAGTCAACTGTTTCAGCAGGAAGGGGAAAAAGACCAGCAAGCTGATAGAAAATATATATTTCTACCAAAATATATTTGAGCATCTTTGGATGTAGCCAAAGGCTCAATTGTTAGCAAGCTACCAGAATTAAGCATTACATTTTACTCATCACCTACTGGATTCTGCTGCTTCCTCCTATAAAACAGCCCTCACTCAATGGCCAATCAACCCACTTTGATAAGACTGCTTATTAAATAAAATACCATTCTGACTGAGTAGGAGTGGCAGACAAGACTAACATAGTAAGCATTTTGTTTTAATTACCTGCTATAATTCAATCTACTTATGCTTTTGTTCTGATTTCTTTTCATGATTATAAACTCTGGGAGAATGCAGAGCCTTTCTTAAGTTATGCTTTATAGCTTTCTTTCAAATGAACTTAACCTGCATTTTAAAGATGACATCAGATGTCATCTTCTGCTTCATCACAAGTGTATGAGCCATAAACCACTATGCATAATCTGACTAGCTAAAGCTGACTTCTTGGGGACACCTTCTCTACTCCCTCCACCAGGGAGCAGGGCAGGATAGTGGCTTCAGAGACTTAAGTGGTTCGTCTCTAGTCCTGCCAGGACATTCACAGAAAATTAGCGTGCATTCATCTATCAAGGTAACCTGAAAGTCACAGTTGCTCAAAAAACCCTGAAAAATCAGCATTGATAGAAACCATAAAGTTCAAGGTAGCGTATACCAAAGTTAAGATGTAAAAATTGCCACTGTGCTCTGTCGTCTAGAAACAGATCTTCTGCAGTACTCAATTCACTGCATCATTTTACTTATTTCATGCTGTAATTCCTGCAGAAGACTAATGATGTTAGTATGCTGGCTTTTAGTCTGTAGCAGATACAACTACAGTTGTTTATTTTCATTAATTTGGTCTTGGCTGGCATTATAGAAAAAACACAGCTATTCATAATTTGTTTGTACAGTGACTAGCACCAGGGAGTATTGGCCCATGACTTGAGCTTCTAAGAATTACAGTAATGAAGATGATTCCCAAAGGAAGGTATGCTTGGCAACTTTCAGATATAAGACAATAAATTTTTCTACCTTCTTTGGAGATAGAAACCAAAGAGAAAATAGGTGGTGCAACTGTTGCACATTTTTTATATATAGCTGAGGAGCTTCCTGGAATAAGTCCGGAGAAATATTTCATGGCCCAATCGTTACTTATATAAAATAAGCTAGTGCATTGAATAATTGCATCCCTTTTTGTCTTTAACTAAATCACATCCTAAACTATCTGAAAATTGAACCTCGTGATTCTTTTTACCTTTCTACTTTTAAATAGTTTGGATTAAAAGCGCATTTAAAATTTTTAGCCTGTATTTTTTTCAACTAGACACTTAAAATCAGGTATCTGAGGCTTGCTCATTTAGATTCCTAATTTTATTCATTATAGTCCCATATTCAGAATTCAGGAAACAAATAATTTGATAAAACCCAAAACTCCAGAAAAAAAGTATTTAAATTAAAATCATGAGGAAGATTTGTCCGCATAAATTATGAAAATTCTGGCATCTTAACCTTTCAATAAAACAAATTAATAAATGAACATTAACATTTGCCAGTAAGTTATATTTTACAGGAAAAAAAATTATTTCTAAGGACTTTTGGGCAAGCGTATGTCATTAATATTTGAAACAAAATTCTAGTTATTTTTAACTTACAAATTTCAAAGAAATGGAGTATTTAAACCTATAAGAAGCAGAATTTTGTTTTCAGGTCATATTTGCAAAATGCATGAGGTTTAAAGCCCCACAGTGTATTAACATCTGAGAGGTGCTTTGTGTTGTCACAAGCTGTAAAACTTATATGAGAGTCCTATGTTAACTCTCTTGTGCTTCTGTGCACTGAAGCTAAACAAATTAGGTATTTCACAAGGTAGATTAGTAGAGCCCTTAATACTTAGTATATAAATGCTAATAGTGGAACTCTTAAATAAGGTAAGCAGGAGGAAAATTAAATCTTAAAGGGAAAACCAATTGTGTCTGCAATCCTGAGACAAGCCCCCCCGCAATTTCAATATGTTAATTTACCCTTTTTTTTCCTGGTAAGTGAGGAAAGTAAATTGAATGCTTTAGCAAGAAAATAGTTTAAGGTAATCAATCCAAAGTGAAGAAAAAAAAAACCCCAACCTAGCCCATTTTATCCTGATGCATTTATATGGCTCCATAAATGTACCTGGGTCTTCATAGAGCATTGAGAACAGGTCATTCCTTTGAAAAGTTCACAGTTAATGATAAGAATTGACATATCCTTTTACTATTGGACATGCTGAAACACATCTTGCCATGACGTAACATAACTCCATCTGCATCACTCCTCCTTCGTCACAGCCCACTTTAAAGAATCATATTTTAAATCTGGTTTAATGTATTGTTTTAGGGAAAACTTGCATAGTTTGCTATAGAGTGGTTACACGAATGGTATTAAATATCCAGCATGAAATGAACATAATGTGCTGAAGTACTGGAATCACATCAATGATAATTCCCAGATATATTTTATACATATTTTTTCTTATATTATCACATAATTTTGTAAAAATTTTAAAAAGCGAACTTGAAAAACTAGAGCATATTTGAACCAGTGCTGTATTTTTTACCAAAGCCTGTACTGTAAAACCTGTCATAAGTGGCACTGAAAAACTCTTTTCAAATGTAAACAATTATACTACATTCTTTAACTGGCTTTTCTTTATCCCCCCAAGGGGAAAAAAAGAATTTTGACTCAATGAAACTTACTGAAATTCCCTTAAATTCAATTTACTTACCCCATTTACTTATTTTCAAATACCTAAATGTCACCATTTTTCCTTCAAGAGAGGAAAAGCATGTAACCCTTACTTTTAAGTTACCTCCATCTTAAATCTTCTGAAGGGCTCTTGACACATAACAGATACTCATACTGCCACTTTCTCTTGAAAATCACGGGATCCTGAAGAGAGCCTTTGCTGCACTATTTTGTGAGGCTGCATGCAATAAAGATGAATGCAATAAAACAGGGCTTGATCAGACACCAGAACACAGAGCTAAAGTGTCTAGTCAGAGAAAAGTGTGTGACAAGCAAATTAAATAACTCATCTCTGTTATTATATGCATTTTCCTCTTGTAAAGAAAAAGAATTTGCCTCAGTCAACAAAATAACTTTAAACCACTTCCCTTTATCCTAGGTCTTCATAATAGCATTAAAATAAGAACTTAGTTAAATATGGAATTTGCTGTTACATCAGAAATTATGAAGTATCTAGAGAAGCTGAGAGATAGTAAAAAATGGGGTAAAAGATGTAAGACAGACAGCAGTAAATTTTACTGACAGGGAAATGATTGGATCAAATGGTGACAAACCTAAGGCTAGCCTTTTGATTGAGCTGCTTGGATGCTCTATAAATGATTTTGATAAAAACAATGCTTTGTTCCTGAAACAGCTGGTGTTACAAATTGAGAAAACATGGTCTACACAGAGGATGATCAGGACACTTGCATTGATTGGTTCCTCAGCCTAGCAAATGCAGAAGATTGAAGAGTAATGGGAAAAGGATGAAATTCCAATGTTCGTAGGACAGGAACCTCACCCCTAGGGTTTAACAGGAACATGTGCTACAGACAAAGGATGTATCAAGCTTTAAGCAAGTGAGGAAGAAGGCCAGTGCTAGTTTACCCACCACAACATGAACCTGATGTACTGAAGGGGGAGATAAAAGGGAAAAAAGGTAGATGTATTCTGGGATGGGTAGACATCAATGTCTTTGTGCATAGCCCTGTGGAGAACCGATCTGAAATGTCATTATCTATTCATGCCATGCACATTCAGAAGAGCTGAATTCAAGCCAGAGCACAGAGACTCAAACCTATATTGTAGCTGGAAACCAAGAGAGCTGTGGCCATTGTCCTAGCAAAAGAAAGGATGAACACACAAGGAAGTAGCTCAGAAGGCTACTATCAACTAGGATAAATTTAGGCAGGGAAGGACTGACAGAAGAAAAAATAAAAGTGATCAAAGATAATATTCATGAAAAGGTATGGACTGAAATTATCAGATAGTTCTTTGCAGACAGAGAATTGAGATTCTGAAAAAGTCTTCCTGTGGCAGAGAAGACATAAACAAATCCTGGCCAGCTTTAAGACCTGCAGACTGTAACTGCTGACACTACTGTTTTCACCATGTTAGAAAGAAGCTTTTTTCTTTCTGCTGTGATGTTAATGATTAAAAGATATTTTCTTCCCCCTCAAAGTTTTAATTGTATGAGAAAGGCTATGTAAACTACCTGCATGAAAAATTAATGTTCTGCTTTTGTAAAACGGCTTCTAATACAGATATTTCCCATGGGGAAGTTCAGCTCCATGACTGTATATGGCATGGGTAACTTATTGCCAAAGGTCTGGAAGCATGTCACTACTCATGTGATACAAGAAATTCAATCCCCATTGGAAAGAAATTGGATGTGTTTTTTTCCTGTCTTATCGAAACCTCCTTTAACAGTAGGTCTCAGAAATTTTATCTACCTTCATATTTGAGAAACCTGGGATTTTTATGACACTGATGGATTTCAAATGTAGAGGTTTCAAGCATCCAAATTTCAGTTCTGCAGAAGCTCAGTTTTATAAAGAACAATATCCTTTTCCACAGTCTTTGGCCCACAAAATGTAAAAAAAGCAAAAAGGAAAGGTTACTGAAATCCATATGAAGGTTCAACTGTTTCATTACAATAACAGTTTTAGAATATGGGAGGCCAAAAATCAGACATATGTTGAGTTCAGAATTTTTTTCAGACTCACAGGTGATCAGTGAGAGTTGAGAAGTCTTCATACTCCACTGAAGATGGATTTGACATTACTATGTTACTGGTGATGTCAAACATAGGCTGCTCTGGTTTGTTTTCCCTGTCAGTTCATGCACAGGAGCCAGACAATTTATCTACTCAGGGGACAAGCTTGGCAGATGAAGAACCCACATGCCAGTTTATAGATTTTGCTTTTCCAGCAGTGGCATTTGAATCTGGTTGGCCTTTGACTGATTTTTATTGCAGACATTTTCAAGCTGCTATGTAGCTGGTCTGTAACAGGATTACCTTTCCCTTTGGAACAAGTTGTTGCAAAGACATTTCTAAGTATGAAGATTTTATATTATTTTTAAATATGATTAATGTTATGCAACTTGTGTAGGTATTGTTTGGTTTGTAAGATGGGAATCATTACATACAAACTAGATATCATAAAAAACAATAATTTAAAAAATAGAAAATTATTGCTCAGGTGGAAATAAGATATTTGATGCCTATCCAATGCCAATCCAATGTAACCTATTGTTTTTGGTGTTTACACAAAAGATTTGAGGTTAAAAAAACCCAAATCCAAATGTATTTCTGAATTAGTGAGCTTTCCTTCCACAAATCTGTCCTTGGCCTTCTCTCTGTCTTACATAAGTCAACAAGTTTTGTGCATCTGTTATTGCTTCACTCACACAGCCACCATCTTGATGCAATATTTCTGCAAGATGAAAACAAATTTTTCCAGCCTTCCACTTCATGAATAAAGCTTTTATTATTATTTGACTCAACAGGAGTAAAAAAGAGACTTGAAGACAAGGCCAGAATACAGACTGCATGAAATTCTCAAGTAAGCCTAAATATATCTTGGACTCAGTCTCCTGAACAGACCATTGGTCCCCCTGAGACTGAATGTTGCAAGTGAGCCCAAAGAGGAGGGTGAATCACTGCTGGCATGTCCTGAGTTATAAAGAGTGATTGGAACAGGTAACTGTGTGCCTGGTACTGTACTTGTGCTTCCTAACATGCTGGAAGAGGAGTGCACAAAATGTCTGGTTTTTTATCAGTGGTATGTACTTTATTAAAGAGGGCCTGGAATGCTCGTACCATCTTACAGTTACAAGCACAGAACTGGTTTTGTGGTTTGGTTTGGTTTTTTTTACAAGATAAATGCTCTGATATATCTAAAGCCAGGGTAAATATACATATGTTTGTCTATCATACCAGGGTGAGGTTCTATTCTAGAGCTTTGTTTCTGTTTAACTAAATAGTATTTCTTTGAATCATTGCCTAAAAATTTATTACTATCTCCATTTATAATTATACTTTTACAAGTCAAACATCTTATTTTACTTTCTATGTTAAGATACTCTGAGGTATATGATTAATAGGAATAGAAATTCTCCACCTCTTCAGACACATAAAACAGACCTTGGTACATGACTTCGCTCAGTTACAACAGCAAGATTGATATTGAACCTCTTTTTCCCTATAGATACTGCAATCATGTCATATAGACTTTAAAAAATTCTTCTCCAATGCATTTGGATATAAATATACATTCATAATCCTTTCTTCCGTTCTGAATTATATGTATCTTTAAAAATATTTGTTTTTATTAAAATGTAATCTTCTAAAGCACATGATATTTACTTAGGCTCATGCTTTCATCATAACCTAATCTGTCATATTTCAGCTGGATTTGCTTTTCATTCAGAATTCTCCATTATCCTAGCAGCACTCAGAACTGAAATCACAGAAAATTTACAATATTTTTTAATGCTAAACTGTACATTTAAAATATTTGTGGCATTATCACATATTAATTCTATGTATAATTGTCATATTATAAAATTATAAAACCATATAAAATGGCTTCAGCAAACCAAAGATTATGTGTTCTTTATTGACTGCTATAGCCAAGTGTCAAATGAACAATTATTTTTGTTCCTTCATATAAATGAAGGAGAATGCAATTGTTTTCTTATTAATTTTCTTGCTTTAAAGCTTACCACTGTGTCTTTTCAAATACAGTGAGAAATAAAATGGTGAAAAGCTCTACCAGCCTAACAACTCCCGGTCACTCTATCACTGTTGGGAATATTGTTTTAACTCTCCATAATCTTTATAGCTTAACTTTTTTCAGGTATTATTAAATAAAACTTTGTAATACATCAAGGATAACTTTAAAAAGAGGAAAGCTAAGCATAGTTAAGTTAAAAAAATTATTTAATTCAAGTAACTTTCAATCTGTAATATAGCTAAACACCAGTACTGAGCTTTGTCCTAGAAGACATTTTCCCTCAGAATGATGAAAAAAAATGAATGAAGAAGATGGGTAACAAATGCTTGCTTCATAGTTAAAAAGTATACAACTAGAAATTACGTTTCTGAACAGAAATATTCAAACAATGCATCACCTCTAATATGAGTCATCCACTTGCATACTCTAAGAGCTGGTTTTGGGTGTCAGGCATCCTACTCAACCCAGGTAGTATAAGCAACATCAGATGAATGGGATGAAACAATTTCAAGTTACATTCTATTATCTACCCAAACTGCCACAGAAAGATAAACATGTTCTAAATTATCTTATAGCACCCAATGTGACAAATACTCAAATACAACAAATGTATTTGATGGTGGTTTGCCACAGGAACAGATACATGTTCCTAATTCCCATTTCCTAATGGGATGATTGGTAGGAGATAAAATTAAATGTGATGGAAGATACTGGTCTCATCCATACTGGTGAATTTCATGTTGTGCAAGCCTTGTTCTTCTGGAAGGAGACTTAAGACCACAACATAGTGTAATGTCTGCACATATAAGGGCACTGACAAACAAAAAATGTCAGCTATTTGTGCTAAAAGTGGTTCTCATGCCACGTGTTGTCTAAGACTTCCTTAAACACATGCTTGAATCATCAAGTGCAGCTCTTCAATAGCATACTGAGACACTGCCACTTCACGCTGACGTGCAATCCTCCACCTCCAACAGTTTCTCAAAGAAATAAAGAACTAAACTTACCTATTACAAGGGATTTGTTCTTCTTAATGGTTTGGGGTTGGGTTTTCTTCCTGTCTAAAACCCCATTTACTGCTCCAAAAATGTACTTGAAAAAGATTAAACATGCTCAACCTGATATTGTCAGGTAACAGAGTGCACTAGAACTGACTTGTGTGGCACAGAATTGCAACACGGCAGTTCACATGAGGAGTCTGCCTGTGTGTGTGATTCTCTGACTGCCACCAGTGCTTTGTGCTTGCCATGGTACAGACAGATTCCTTGACCCAAACTTTTGTCACAGACATATTTTCTCCTTCCATCTAGCTTTCTCTTTCCTTCTTTCTCCTTCCTCTATGTTTGCTTCTGATGGACAAAAGAAGAAAACATATTTCCAGGCAACTTGCTATATTTACAATCAAGTGACATGGCAGCCAGACCATTACTTATCAACTCTCCATTAAACTTTAATAGATTAATCATCAATTATTGAGGGATTAATGTTCAGATCCAGCTGTGCTGTCCCAGTTCAGTTCACAAGTGCCAGCAAAGATACTTTATGGCCTACACTGTTGAGCATTCAGATTCCCAAGCACCTCTTACTCTCACATCCAGCTTTCTGAAGCAGAAAAAAGAGGATTTTTAAACTGAGTATGCAGACAGAATAAGAGAGAAGAGGAAATTTGAGCTAAAGAATAATTTTCCAGTGGATGGGATTGCTCTGAGTTTTGTAAATAAACATTTCCACTTGAAAACTAAAAAAAAACCAACAAAACAACAAAAAACCAAAACCAACCCAAACCCCAAAATCCCACCTCTTGAACAGCAGCTTTTTAAGCTAGGTGAAATATGCTAATCTGAAACATATTATGCATAGATTCTATAACATGATCAAATGCATATCTGCCACATAGTGGCAACAGAAAGGGATAGCGACTTATTACTGTACAATAAAAGTAAAATTAACATTCTAAATGTAGCTGAATTTTGGACCTAAAACCAGACCAATTTTTATAATAGCTGCACATATTTTTAAAAGCTGCTGAGACACAGAGGGTACTAATAAGAGTAGCAGATGAAGTGCCCTGATACTTTCCCCATTAAGAATGAAAACTGAAATTCTGCACCATATATATATATTGTCAGCTATAAGTACTGAAACACAGGTCAAGAGTCAATAAGACTTTAACTAAAGGAATTGGTACTTAACATACCTTCTTTGGAGATCACTGTGCACATGCCATAAAGACAGGCTCTGTCAAGCAATCTTTCCCTTCCCCTACCCCTGCCAATATCAGTCTACCTGTCAATCCACCTGCCTATTAGTATGCTGTTCAAGGTTGAAAAGAAATACCAAAGAAGTGTCTCTCAGTCAGCTTTCATTGCCACAAGGAATAAACAATGAACAGAGAAACTTCATCACTAGTTCATTATAGTCACTTGTAAACAATTAAGAATTATAAGCAGAGTCTGGGAGTAGGCAGGTTATTACTGAGGTAAAAATTATATGAATCAGGGTACTGAAGCTGTCACATGCAAATCCTACAGGGAAAGTGAAAATGTATATTGATATATAAGGAAGGGCACCATTGTGAAATGCTAAGTGTATTACCAATCATTTTGTTAGCTGATTGTTTTCTTCCATGAGCCTGGGAAATACCAGATGGAAATAATTTTGTCTTTGGCTTTCACAGAAGATTCAAATACATGGAAGAGGAGATTGGAAAATAAAAATTCAGTGCTGTCAATACAGGCCCCATCTATGTTACCTGTGGCTGGGCTATGAGGCTGACCACATGAGAGGTTATTTAGCAAATATCTCCTGTACTCCTGAATTGACAGGCTACTGGTGCTTTCCAGCCTCCATGAGCTGTGTGCATTGCTCTCACAGATATGCTTGCACAAGAGTATGTGCTCCAATATATTCTCCTTAGAAGAGACAGACATGTTGTAGCTGCACACTGTAGACCAAAGTCTACCTCTCTGGGCACAGGGCAAAATTTTATCAAAGTGAGTTAATAGTTGGTACTCGATTGCTTATGGGTGGAATTGTTACAATGTCCTCAACCACACCTATAAACTAAAAAAACCCCTGAAAGAGCACCAGTGGACTTTGCTTGCAGCACAACCGTCTGATGGATATTATGAGGGAAAATGAATAATGTTTCCTTCTGTTCATTTGGCAGTGTATTGGAAGACTAATAAAATCTGCATTAATTCCAGAAGAAACAAATCTGCAAGAGGACATACATTTAGATGACCAAGCTGGTTTCCATTTCTGACTGTCCTGATGCTTTGAACAGTTATTTTAAAGCGAGTTGAAAAGAAGACTTGTCAAAAGAAAATTTACATGTGTATTAAAATAATTTTACAAACATTTAATAGAAATTGTCACTCTTTTCTCAATGTTGATGGAAAGAATAGACCTGAAGAGTCTTTTAGGGTGAAGAAGACGAAGGCAGGTTTTGTGACTGTTCCAAACATATATATATATATATATGTGTGTGTGTGTGTGTGTGTGTGTGTGTGTGTATAATATTGGTTTTAGCTTTGGAATAATTTTTTTCCTCTTTCTTTCCTACATTCACACACACGACAACAATGCATCTGACTAGAAATCATTCGATACATGTATTTGACATAAATTTGCTAGCAAGCCAAATACACAAGACAGTATAAGTCTGTAGCTATACCACCTTGGGCTTTGATCTTGTCAGATCTCATAAACTAAGCAAGATTGGGCCTGCTGTGTAATTGGGATGGAAGACCTCCAAGGAAAACCCAGCTGTTGTAGGAAGTGGTGTTGGTCACTCAGTAGGTGGTATTATTCACTCTGGCTCTGCACTGAATCAATGCCGCGCTAAGATGCTGCTGGTGGTATTATCTGTGCACCATACATAAATCTAAGGTGCTGACCAAGTGGGCTAATTAGATATCCCCTGGCACATTTCACAAGAGCTAAAATTGTTAACTGCAGCAACCTGGACAAAGTCCAAACTGAATAAATACATGATGCCAACTTAAATATTCTCTAAGTTGCAACTAAATAAAGTACTTAAATACATTTAATTCACTGTATGCTGTTTTGTATCATTTATGTACATTGTTAAAAAACTGCCACATTTTACTCTAGAGGTGATGACATTTCACTGTTGGTTGAACTAATTCATTCATGGCCTATAAAACACAGCCACAGTGAAAAGCATCTTGTACAAGTAAATATTTATACAGAGCGTTTTTACTGCTATGCAATTTGTTTCTTAGAATATATCATATGCCTTAGTTAGGCCAAGTTCTTTTTGTGAACAAAAAATAAAACTAAAAGAACTGTCTTATATTTTTAACTCCCTACTAATTCATCATCTAGGTAAAATTCATCATGTAAATTTTGGCAGATGGACAATATTTTCCTTTACAATAACCTAAAATTAAAAACAAAACAAAGCTTTCCAGGTCTTCAGAGCTTAAAATATCTTAAGATTGGACAGAAGTGTATTAAAGTTTGCATTGTGTATGCAACTCTAGTCCACAGTGTACAGAATTCACTGAGCCATTAAATAAAGTCCATTATTAAAATCTCAATGTTATGTGGCATAATTACGATGAAGTTTGGAGCAACATCTTGAATTTTTATTGCTCTAAAATGTACAAAGTTAAAATTAAAACTCCTTATTCAACTTTGGATTTTAGACCTCTGATAACACTGTCGGTAAAACATCAGCAAGAAGCGAGATTAATGGCAATGCAATTTTCTCAGGAGAAAGAACCTCTGCTGTTAACATTCCAATTTAATTATTTAACTGTCATTTTAAAAAATTAACACATGATATAAAAAGCTATACATTGGATTACATTTGTATAATTTTGCCAAGACTGAAACTGTGTAATTCAACACAATTTTATTTGGCAGTACTCATGTGAAAGGAAGAATGTATTTAAATGTTCATTTTAATGACATCTTGTTTGAACAAGTCATAATAATTAAAGATATAATAACTTTATCAGCAAAATTAGCTGTCAGATCACTATTTTATTGTTGATCTTAGAATATGATGAAATAACCTTGTAGAACATTTTTGAGGGAGGGAGGGAGGAAGGGAGAGAGGAAAGGAGAGAGTAATGCTGGAGAAAAAAATCAACGATTCTTAATCATGCCAAAATCACGGATATTATGGATAAATGTGGACCATCAAAACAAAAGTAGCAATTCCTGTATTACTCTGTACTGATATATTCTGGATGTTCTTGAAGGAAATTTTCTTGGACAGCCTCAAGATTCACATACAAAAGGAAGAGATTTTTTACAAATCAAATGGGGCAGTTTGTTACATAGTAATCAAACAACCGTATTTTCTTAAAGAAATTTTATTTACTAAAATTCTGGAATCTCTTACGGGCTATAAGAGCACTTCATCTCACTCAAGACTGCAGGGAGATGCCTAAACTCGTTTGTGAGCCAAATCCTAGAATCTTTTTTCTCACCTAAGCAACCAAGCACATCTTTTTCTTTTTCAACATGTACTTCAGTGTTTTCTGGCACATTTTATACTGAAAGGTGTACAAAACAGAAAATATACCAGGACAAATACCTGGAAGTGAAATTTCCCAACCCACAGTGAATGCTCTGAATATTAAAGTGCAGAGTTTAATGCTGATGGACTTTTTCTTTCATGAAATTTCAGGAGAAAAAAAAAAAATCCATGTCTTCCTTTCTTTATTGTGGAAAGCTTTAAATAGGTTGAAAGTTGACTACAACACCCATATACACATATATATATACACAAAAACTAACCTAGTCACCTTCTTCCAACTCTCACCCCTCTTGGCTTCTATCTAGAAGAGTTGAAATAAGGGTAAAATTTGTTTTAAAATATAAGACTGCAAAGTTTTTATTACAGAATTTTAACAAAAGATGAAGTGAATACCCCTTTCCAACTATTTCCTGAAATAAATAAATAAACAAACAGGTAAGGAGAATATATGTTTTTGTCATTATTTGTATATAGACTCAATTCTTTTTTCTTTAAATTCAGAAGAAACAATATTTAGTCACAGAAACAGAATTTAGATTAACATCAATTTGCCTATTATTTGTTAGTTCATATACTATTTAAAAATGGGCTGAGGTAGGTAGATTGAAGTATTAAACACAGTTGTGGGAGATGGGGAAGAAAAGGGGGAAACCCAAAGCTGAGACATTTAAATTCAGACCTCAAATAAACATGAATTACTCCTCCTGATGTTAGCGGATGTTTTAAAATAGATGTGGCCACAGATTTCAGATGCCTAAAGCTAGAGTTCTAAATCCACATTTAGGCACTTAAGTAACACTGGCTTGATTTCAAAATGTATGTAGAACTGTAACTCCCACTGTTTTTGAAGTAACACTTTTGTCAGGTTATATTTATGAAGTTATCTCAATGCAGAGTTGGAAGCTTAGGGATGCAAGTCTGAAAGTTATGAGAGCTATTAATTAATTTTTTTCCAGAAATATGGTGATACATTTTAATGTGTAGCCAAAAATCGTATTTAAGGTCCTTTTCTAATTATCATACACACATGGTGAAGACAGACACAACAAAGAGAGTTCTTTTTCCACTGGTAAAACCAAAGACAGGGCTTGGCAGAGGGCAAATGTTGCTGACGTCTCAGGGACACAGGTGCTTCACCCTTTTGAGAGAGACATAATTTAGGTGCTTAATTAAGGGTTCCAGAGAGCAATTGTGGGTACTTACAAAGAAGTTTTTTCTTGGTTAGTCAGTAAGGGCACGTCTTTTTAAGGTTTTATTGACCTGAGTGAAACATTCATTGAGATAGTTAAACACCAAAGGATACAACAATCCATCCATCCATCCATCCGTCCATCCGTCCCTCCATATGTTTAAGACAGAATGTACATTTATGAACAAATTTACATTCAATGATTCAAAAAAAAGGAAAGGATGAAAGAGATTATTTGTTTCAGCACACTTTAGGCAATGATGTTAAAGTTTCAGGACTCTGAATAAAAAATTTATAAATGAAAATCAAAATTTCCTTTAAGGGCAATTCACATACCCTCAGGTCCATGCTATCCTACAGTGGATTAGAAATGAGTAGATTCATGTCCCTTCATTTAAAATAAAGATGAAGTCAAGAGTTTAAGCGTTAACCCAAAAACATGTGTTCCACATTATACAGAGAAGAGGAGGAACAAGAGGAACAGGAAATTGACATCACAGAGGACAACAAAGTCTTAAATTCAATGTTGTGTTTAGAAGACAAATAACACCAGGACAGAATAACAGCAGGAAAGAAGTACTTATACAACTTAAACGGAAGGTTTTAAAGGATCTGACAGCTGCAGGAAATTCTTGCACAAAATTATACCTGCATAGGTTAGTTTCAGGATTATGATGTTTTAAACATTGCTAAAATATTCATATACAGCTAACATAGACATCCTTTGCAAATGTATCAGTTTTCAACTTTTACGTCTATGAGGAAAAAAAGTCCTCCACACTACATTTGCAGTACTCTGATGAGCAATCAAATGAGTGATTTCATAAGGCTTTATACGTTTCCTGTGTTTACTCTTGTAATTATTTACCTTTCAGCATTTTATATCAACCCCCAACTAAGTTTGGGTCCAAAGCACTTTAATATAAACCAGAAATACTCACATAAGATGATTCTTACAAATAATGAATTCAACATATGCATGTTTGTTTTAATTGACCACAGACTGATGTCACAGATTACTTGAGATGGAAATGTACCTCTGTGGACTTATTCTTGTTTCCTCATGCACAACACCCAAAACATTGCACAAAATCTGATGCTGGTATTTCTCTAAGTTACTACTGTTGAAGACTTAACCTCAAATCACTTTCAGTAAGTTGCCAGTAGACAGAACAAAAATGTTTTGATGTTTATGAAAAGCTATCCTGAACGCTCTGAAGTTATGGTTTTTTTTCAGATTGGTTTGGAAGTGCTTCAAATAGAGCTTTCTTGTGGGATTTGACTCTTCAAATTCCATCTCCCAACACAAACCAGAGGTGGCAAAGATGTTTTAGAGCTTTAAAAGTCATATAACTCAGAGGCAGTTCCAGAAATCAATGCTAACAGAGA
Source organism: Corvus hawaiiensis (assembly GCF_020740725.1). NCBI lineage: Eukaryota > Metazoa > Chordata > Aves > Passeriformes > Corvidae > Corvus > Corvus hawaiiensis. The sequence continues at coordinate 2,003,794 of NC_063242.1, forward strand.
GAAGGGAGTTGTTTTCCAAACTGACAGTTTTTCCACTCTAGTTGCATTCTTACAGCCTTAATACCAACACAGAGACACTTATTTTTCTCCTTTAACATAGCATTCTCAAAAAAGATATTTTCAGTATTTTAGGGTTGACCCAAGTCCAGTAGCACAGTCACTGGTTGAGTTCTTCTCAGCTGGAGCATTGACAGCTATATACAGTTAAACAATGGTTCATGTCCCTATTTTGTTGGGCTTGTGCATGTTGTGTGGGCTCTACTAAATTATAAACTGCCTGGTTTTTGTGTATTGATTTTTGTTTGTTAAAGTTCTCAAGAGGTTGCATGACTTCATTCATACAAAGGAATACTTCATGAAATCTTAATCAAAGCAGCAGCTACATTGTCAAAAAAAGAACTCACATTTAGATTCTCACTATTCCAATTGACATTAGATTTTTGTTTACTTTTCCAAATTTTATGTTTATTTTTTTCCTTTAATTCCTGTGTTTGAAAATTTATCATTAAAGATCAAGTTCAGTGAGAAATCATTCAGTATTTTAATATAAGCTATTGACTTCTTGAAAATTCTCTGCTCTTGGAAGGGCTCCATTCTTGAACTGGGTGAAGAATTTGCAGAGACATTGCATTTCACTTAAGTTATTCCCTCATTCAACACAGATTTCCATCCATCATGCAACATAAAAGTCTGTCTACTAAGAGCAATTAATTAATCTTCCCACTCACTCCTTTGACACATTTCAACAATTATTTTGTATTTAAATAGCACACAGTGCTTAAAACCCAGCTGTACAGAGCAGAACATCGTTCCTTCCTAGTCTTCCACAAGGATGAAAACCACTCCATATGCAAGTCACCAAGGTAGCCCCTAATGGTGGATATATTACTGATAAGTGTGCTAAGCATATTTTTGTTTTCCTCTTCAAATCCATTAAGAAACTAGTATAAACGCCTCAATCAAGGGGTTGCCCTACCAGTGATAGCAACAGCAGAGCAAGATGCAGAGCCATGACATGCTTTTCCTTCCTCTAATCCCTAAGACACCTCTCAGGTATACTTTGCAGAGGGGTCTCTAGCTGGCAGTCAGGCTTTTCTAACTCTTCAGTCCCTGTTTACCTCTTCAAAGTTAAGAATGACAGACCCACTAGGACAGCATAAAGAAAAAAAACCAGAAATCTGAATTTCAAATTTGTAGAATTTTGATAAAATTCAGAATAAAAAAAGTTCCAGGCGTCAGGAATTCCCACAGAACAAAACCCCCATTTTCCAACCCAATTCAGTGAACTATTAGGTTCCTATATTTTATAGAATATATAAAGAAAGTTCTTCAAAAGTGTTTATTATTTTGTTTCAAAAGCAATCTCAATTCTACTTCACACTCCTGTCAAACACCACCTAATAATTAAAAAATACTCAGGCAATGTTGCACGCTTTTCAGATATGCAGGAACACACCTGCCCCAGCCTTTCCCATTTTTGCTTTCTATTTTAAAACAAAACTAAATCAGATTTTTACACTTTTCCGTCTTTGGTTGCATACATGTATTTAACCTCTGAACAGAACATGAAAAATTCCTTTCCTGAGGAAAATAGTTGATATTTCTTGACCTGCAATGTACTGATATATTATGATTGCCAAAATTGTTAAGTATATGTACAGACAGTGCTCTTACTGATCAGTTTTTGCAACACTGTTGGATGCATGAAATTAGAACTTGCCCTTTGGAGTTATGCTTAATATTGAAGCATATGAACAGAAATGAAACAGAATGAAAATGAACAGAAGCACGTTAGATTCAGATTAAATAGTAATTGAAAAGTTTATAAATGAATTGGCAACAAAAAGAAACAGAGTAATTTTAGATGAATATTGATCACCAGTCAGTCGAGACTAAAGAGGGAAAAGGAAAGCTGTGCAGATATGAGGGAAGGAGAAGTTACATTACTGGGAAGGAAAGAAGGAGAGAGAAAATATTATAATATCGTAAAATTTCAATACATATAAGAAAATATTAAACTGCTAGTAACACTTTAAATGGAGGTCCTTAAATGCTGATTCATATACATGTAATTACTGAGCTTCCTTAGGATCTTTTTAACCTTAATTGAATTTCCATTGATTATTAAGAGACTGTTTATGTAAGGTGAACAACTACATGGATGTTCTATTACACAGCTGTTAAATCTCAGCAAATACCTTTTTAGGAATGATTTGGTGTTTAATTAGCATACAATAACTCTCCTCTTAAAACTAAATTAAATCTCTATTTGAGAAACTTAATTTAAAGTGTTAGCCAAATGTGCATACCTGCAAGGTGGTAATTTCAGATTTGTGGTAGCAGTCAAGGTCTAGTAATTCTGCAATGCTGAAGGTTAGAAAATCTGAACTCAATTCTCAAATAGGTGATTTTTAACCTGATTTGCCATGTACCAACACACAAACGAAAGACAAGAAGTGATCATGTTGCTGTTATTCTTCAATCTTTAATTAACTTTGAAATATGATCACTGAAAAAATCAGTGAAACAACACAAAAATACTTAAACACTATTTTTGCTGTTAGAATTGTAATGTTTTTGTGACTATTTACAGAAATCTAGTATTAACTGAGGTTTCATTTTTTGTTTGGGCAATTTGTTCATCACATGAAAATGAGGATTCTGTCCACCCAATGGGATTTGCCTTGTTTCTTTACCTTCTTTCTTTACCTTTCCACATGCATGAAAAGTGCATCAGGTCTGTTGCTGTTTTGCAGACTATCAAATCTTACAAGTAGAAGTGAAAGCTAGGGCACGATACCACTATGCACTTAAACTCAGAGCACATCAATCTTTTTCTAGCTTTAGCATTAAACTTACTGTGTAAGCTTTGACCAAGCCAGGTTTTGAGGTGCAGATCCAAAGCCAAGAAGAAAAGGCTGAAGCCTCAAGGGGTTAGGGCTGAGAAAAACCCAAGACCACCCCACAGTGCTATTGAGATTGCTGGGTTTCTATGCATGATGTCCTATGCAGCTAGCAGATTGCCTGCCTGAAGGGACAGAGCCTGCCAGAAGAGCATGCCTAGACCTAACCAGAAAACCACTGTCAGCAGGGAAAAATCCCCACCCAGACTTGTAAGAGGCGACCCCTAGATCCTGTCCTGTTGAATAATCGAAGGAGTAGGTGGGAGTAGCAGCTCTTCCTATGGCTCTGCATGGACCAAGTTAGCTTCATGGAGATCTGTAGATTTTTGAAACATTTGTTTTCCTTGCAGGACAAAAGAGTGAGAAAATATTGAGATTTTTAGAGGACAGAACTTTCATTTTCCAGCAAATTCCATGCATGTATGACAAAATATGGCCTGTTTTGTTGAACAAACACATTAGATACATTGTCAACCAATAAACAAACTCAAACCAGACTATTTCTTGTGAGTAACCATTCAATCTTGTTACCTGGCCATCCACTTCTTTTGCCACTCCTGTGCCAGTAGAAGACTTACAAAGAAGCTCTCAGGGATGCAGAACATGCGGCAGGAGAGTGTCAGAGTGGGTACTACTAAGTACCAAGCACTCTCAGTGCTCCCAAGCTCACTGGTAGCTCATCAACAGACACCTAAGGTGCTGGGGATTTCCTGCCATGCCTTAATGCTACAGAGTTTCAAGGGACCCTACGGTCAGGCATCTAAATGCAGTTATCCCCTTTCTAGTGCAAAGCATGATTCGGGGCATTTGCAGCTTGTGTTGCTTGCCAGCCTAAAGCCCAAGTGATACTTTCCCTTCCCCTGGCAATCCACCTGCTTAGCACTTGGAGCACAGGCCAAACCACTCAGTCCTGATGGTCCTCTGAGGACTGAATTTACATGAGCAGTGCCTTCTGGCGTCTGTAATTAAAGGAGGAGGATTTTTGCTATTACTTTTTAAATCACATGAAAGTAATGTCATGTCTTTGACTGATGATCTACTGATGAGCTGCATGTGGGCAAGGATATTCCAGAAGTGGAACTGAGCTTGTTGTTAAGCTAAAACAGGACGAAGACTTTGCCTGACCTTGGTGTTACTTAGGGTGGAGCATCACTCATAATATAGTGGGGACAAGATCTGGCAGAGGGCAAAAGGGAGGGAACCTTGCATTTTTCAAGATTAAAATATATGTTGCACATATCCCTCTGAAACACTCCCTGTAATTTTTTATTAATAATGCATCCATTTTACTCTGATTTGAGACATGGCGCTAGCCAAGGATGTGTCACTGGAAAAAAAAAAAAAAGGTGAATTTTCAAAAGTCCAACACGTCGAGAACATGAACAAGCCAGTAAAAAAATCACCCATTCATTTATGAATTTTACTTCAAGTGGCAATAACATTATCTTTTTTAAAGCAACAATAGAAATATGTTTATTTGTTGAACTTCAGCCCACAATTATTATAATTTTTTAGGTGCTTGAAATCCCAAAACAAAACCTGATAGATTTTGAAAAGCTCACAATATATCTTATGCATATAGCAAATCTTTATTGATGATGTTATGCAGAGTAGACAAATCTTAATCAAGGATTTGTTTAGAAAATAGTTTTGAAGTCTAGCTCCTCCAAACTAATTTTCTTGACTACTTTATTAGGTTAATAAATAAATTAATAAAATATATAAATAAATAAAATTACCCAAACATTTCAGTATATATGGCTAGAAAAAGGATTTGAAATAGGTTCCAAACTGTTTGGTATATTTTTGTCTCACTGCAATTTGCCTTTTCGTTTGAGGAAGATACATGAAAATATCAAGGATAAATTGGTTATTTCCTCATGATTTATGTGTATTTTTTAATCAGTCGCATTTTTCTGGATAGGAAAATAATTCCTACAGCTGTACAGACTAAGCAAAAATTTTCTTTAAAAATGAAAGTTGACATTGGCTCTTCAATCATCAGTCTGTATTTTCATAAAGATAGTATCTGATGCTGACTGGAGTACCAGCAGTACCTACCTTCTCCTCCCCATTTGAGATACAGCAGAGAACACAGTGAAGAAGACTAAGGTTACTGTGGGGAGTGGAAGACAAGGATAAAGATGTGTCTGTAGGCTTTGTTAGACCTTTCGTGTATGTCTCACTCTTTACATATGTCTGTTGTCTGAACATGCAAATGTTACTAGAAAAATAAAGAAAACTGTTTGCAATTAGCTTCTATGCCTATGTAAAATACAACTGAAACAGAAACTTAAAAGCACTGACATTTCTTACATTCAACCATTTCTGAAGCTTTGCTACAGCTTCCACTTAAAAAATAAGAAAAAGAAGTTTCTGTGGTGAGAAGAAATATTAGGAGTAAGATTAGAATTCTTTCCTTTTTTATTTATTTTCTCTTCAAATCCTGGCCAGTGTTAAATCTCCTGCAAAATTTTTCTTTTATGGTGACAGATTACTTAGAACTGGATCCTACAAAGACTGGAACAAATCAACATTATTAGTTCACAGGGAAAACCAGATTTGTCCTGGCCAACAGTTCAATTCTTACGAGTTGTGAAAACTTCCACTCCTTACTTCCATATGTGTTTATGGTAGCAATAAAAGCTCATAGTTTTAATGAGAAGCTGTAGTGAAGTTTTCAAGGCATACAGAACCAGTTCTCACAGAACTATCTGTGCTAGAAAGAGTAGTTTGCTGCCTCAGTGATACAAGGATGGATGATTGTGTTTAGCTCCACTCAGCAGTGGAGCCAAAGCTGCACAGGCTGAGAGCATAGGCAGAAGAGGAGAACTGCCAGCAAGGCAGTTCTGGCCCACACATGAGAAACACTGAGGCAGTCAAATATTGCAGCATGATAGTGGGGCTTACAGGAGCAAACATGGGGAACAGGGTGAGGGGATAGCCAGCAGATGACAATCCAAACAGAATGCTTGATGCTTGTTAGCAAACCATGATGCTCACAAATTATCCTAGGGAATAAAAGCGCAGGTCAGTGCCTTCCATACAAGGGTTCAGCAAAGTTGACAAGAACATTCAGCCTTCCCAGACTAAGGGGTCTACAGCATAATTTGAATATGGCAAAGTAGGGAGGATTTGCTATAGAATCCTAAAAATATGGTGAGCAGAATGGGATAGGAGACAGAGACTTAGAAAACAATATCATCTGACCTAAGCATATGTCAAAATTTTCCTAAACAAAACAGATGTTCCTGTTCTTCCTTCATTACTGATTTTTTGTGTTTCTTGATTTACTTCTGTTTGGCTTTATTTTTTTTTTTTTCAGAAGGTTGCTCTTCACTTTTTCTTAAGAAAAGAAATTCAATTTAGTTATTTTTGTTGTTGCTTTTGAGGATTTGTTTTGGGTTTTTCCATGAGATAAGTAAGAATGAAGCTGGTGAAGAGTTTGGAGCACAAAGTCTTATGAGGAGCAGCTGAAGGAGCTGGGGTTGTTTAGCCTGGAGAAAAGGAGGCTCAGGGGGAACATTATTGCTCTCTACAACCCCCTGAAAGGAGGCTGTAGTCAGGTGGGGGTCAGCTTCTTCTCTCCAGGTGACAAATGTCAGGAGCAGAGGAAATCACCTCAAGTTGTGCCAGGGGAGGTTTACACTGGATATTAGGAAAAAATTCTTCACCGAAAGGTTTGTCAAGCACTGGAACAGGCTGTCTATGGAAGTGTTTGAGTCATCACCCTTGGAACTACATAAGGCATTTAGGGACACGGTTTAGTGATGGACTTGGTAGTGTTGGGTTTATGGCTGGATCTTTGAGATATTTTTCAACCTAAGTGATTCTATGATTCTTTTCAGGCACAAAGGTGTGAGAAAGCTGCAGTCAGAATTTAAAATCTTTGCCATTGTTTTCACTCACCTTTTGAGTAAATTTTCCTAATTGGCTTGAATGGAAATCAAACACTTTAAGCCATTTCAGCTAATAACTTCATCTGTAACTCTTGCCTCTTTTCTCCAAAATGTACTACCTTTTAATGCAAACTAAAAAGCATCTTAGAATTAAGAAGTGTCTTCATAAAGGCTCTGAAGTTTACAGCAACTGGAATAAAGACTGCAAAATAGAAGTGTCGACTCAGTAATTTTAGTTTGTTATCACTAAATAATCTACTTTTGTTCCCTTCCGTGGGTGTGGTAAAAGACCCAAGAAACTTTTAAGAGTCATATTTGCAATGAAAATGAGCTAAGTTAGTTCTAGAACTTTGAAGCCCTCGCAAATCACATAAACATTTAGTGTAATGTATCCATGTTAACACCTTTAGCTTTGTGAGCCAATTTGTTCTACCAGAATTAATAAACTTGCCTATTAAAGGTAATGAACAAACAGCTGCATGCAACAGGAACCAGGAAGGGGTGCACATTTCACAGTTTCTAACTGTAGTTCACTGCTTGCCAAGAAGATTCACTGTAAGAAGACCTGGGTAAAAATGGCACCAGATTTTTACTTTGGAGACTTTTGATAGAAGCCTTATAGACACAGGATATAGATAGATATACAGGGACTACTACATGTATTAATCAAGACATGGCTGAATAAGCAAACTAAGGCCACATAAGTAGGTTTTAAAAACAAGGTCATCTCGTTCTTTTTTTTGCTGAGTGAAATAGTTATCTTTCCAGTTTGCAGGTTTTATTCTGAGTTATATAAAACCAGATGTTATTAGCACTAGCAAACCAATCACCTGTTATTATCACCCTGGAAGAGATAGAGGACAAGATAAGCCCTACATGATCTCATTTTGCAACTAACATTTAAAAGGAAAAAATGTCTATTCTTGTGACTGTAGATAAAATTAATCTCAACTACAGCCAAGATGTCATTATTAATGCAAGATACTTAAGTTAATCTGCTTTTTCCTCTGTGACCTATCTGACACTCTATATGTTTAATGCTATTTACTAGTTTGTCTCTAAAATGCAGCTTGGCATATTAACAGCCTTTTTTGTCTGATAGAATGAAACACACAGATGAGATCCCATCCACTACTGTGTCAAATGGAAACAAAACTTCATATGGCATGTTTCATTTGGTCTCAATCAACCAAACTGAACCTTCCATAGTACAGGTAAATGTATTTCTTTCCTTCAAAAATTGCCACTAATTTAAGATTTAATCAGAAACTTGAAAGAAAAGTTTATATGACATGTTAGCAAAATTGCAAATATCATATTGCTTGTCTGAAGAAAAATGAACAAGCCTTTTATATTAAAGGTTTTATAAATTAATCAGGTCACTTCAGACCTAATTAATCTATAATATTGCTAATAAGGATGGCAGATAAATTAATCATTTAACTTTCATAACTCAAATTCAAAATAACTAGCAATAAAGTGATAAAGCGAACACCAATTCAAAAACTAGGCAAGTACCCATTAGCTTGTGGAACCTTGCATCTCAGAAAGGCTTTTAAGATAAAAGTTCACACTTACAGATTTAGTGTGTATTCTCAAGCCAAGTACTCTCAAAAAAAATAGGTTCAACAAAATATCTTTGTATTGTCAGATCCTTTGATAGCCCTTTTTCTTTTATTCAGATAACTAAGGATCCACTGCACAAAACTCTCCAGACAGTTTAAGTGGGGAGATATTATAATTTATTTATTTATAAATAAAATAATATTATAATGTTTATATTATTGTATTCTGAATCAGATAAAAAACCTTCTGTTTGCTTTTTGTTATGTTTTTCCACTTTTCTCATAGATTCCCTTTGAGCATAGAGAACTTGCAAATTTCTGGAATGCCAGGAAGTTCTTCACATTTAATCCATCACAGAAGTAATCAGATGCTTAAATTATCTATCTTCCCTGAAGTTTGTTTTCCTTCCTTTCTCCTGATACTGTGAAAGCTGAATGCACCCAGATGTGTAAACAAAGTTTTTTCAGACACTTCTGAAAAATAAGGTTGTGCATATCTTTTACAATAGAATCCAAAGTTAGGTGGCATATAACTTGCATCACATTGCATTCTTACCTTGAAATGTTTGGGATTTTTTTTCTGGCAATTGTTTTTCTGGTAGCAGATCCTACAGTTTAAAGCAGCCTACCATTTTTCATTATGAAGTTCTTGTCCATTGCTTTTAGGATGCCAGACTTTAGCTGTACAGATTGCATTTTCTATGGTAGGCATCTGACCTTAGACACTTTAGAAAAACTCAACTCTTACAACAAAAAAGATTAACAGCACTGGACCGCTGATACAAGAAAATGAAAAATCCCTTTCACTGAGAGATTTTCTGCATATTACAGCTTAATTTCAGAACTGTACCCATTAGGTAAAGCACCACTTTTTGTGTCAAGGCTGTCCTAAGATGTCCACTTCAGTACAAGCAAATTAAAAGCGGGCAAACCAATGGACATCCTTTCTACAAACCAGTGAAGGCCATGAGCATGCCCAGTGTAAGTTGTAAAGCATCTCTGGGCTTTTCCTGCATACTAAGCTGCATAAGTTGGGGAATGAAGCCACAGGACAAACAGAGTTTAGCAGCAAGGCAGAAACCAGGTTGCCACTTGAGTAACCAGGGTAAGACTGGAGCGATTTGTAGTCATTACAAAAGCTGAAGCTTTTAAGGAGGGATTTAAATGAGGAGAAAATTGTGGGTGTTAGTGTGTAGCACCAATGTGCTTGAAGGAAAATGGATAAGCGGGTGATCAAGGCACTTGGTTGCAGGAAAATTAGCACTGATGAGACTACCTGAGTAAGTACTCACGATCATGAACAAAGGATTGCAAAATTTAGCCTGAAGTTTGTAAACACACACCAAAGAACAATTACCAGCCTAATCCCTGACAAAAGAAACACGAGGAAGATAAAAATATTAATGTAAATGTTGCATTAAAAAATTAATTAATTATGATATTAAAAGATAAATGTTAAAATATAAGATAATATTTTGTTAATTACATACTAAGTGTAGTTATTACTCAATTTAAAAGGGCTGTAATACAAGATGCTCTACTACAATGGAACTACTGTAAAGTTATTACTCAACTTCATTAAGGGAGGAAGAATTAAGTCCTATCAAAATCATGGGCATAAAGAAAGGAAATGTAAGCTTAAACATAGCATTATTGACAAAAAATATATCTATTGCAGTTCCATGGAAAATTGTATATTAGGGAAAAAGATCAATCAAAATCTTGAAAGTTCAACATTAGATTTGCCATAATTAAATCTTTTACTGTGGCTTATAATATTCTTCAAAGGTAAATGTAATCATTCAGTTAGCTTTTAAGAAGATTGTACTTTGCCATCACACATATGGGCACAGACTCTGTTGTCAATTGTTGCCAGTAAAGCGTAGAAAAGTTTTCAGTGTTGTTGGATACAAGGACAGAAATGTTTTTATCTAAACAGTTCAGTTTATATAGATTAATGAAGTCTTTTGGCAAGTGTAATTGTCAAATTTATGTGGAAATGTATCTTTCCAAGGTGCTCCATTTTGTGAGGATAAGAGCTGCAGTATAGAAGCACATTTCTCTAGTGGTTTATTACATTATCCAATAATTTTCTCATATAGAAACCATAGCTCTCTAGATACCTTAACCACAGAGTGAATTTTGATGTTGATGTGAGGTCTGTGAATGAACAGTTCTGGTTTACTCCAGACATCCAAAAAGAACCTTTTAAGTAAATTTAAATTGATAATAAATACCTTTATTTATTACAAATAAAATTCCAAATTTTCATGAAATATCCTTCAAACTTATAAAACATCCAATACCTCATCTGAGAGAAAGACAAAATATTGAAATGGCAGAATGTCTATTAAGGTATGAATTCAACATATCAACTTTGACTGATATCTATGTTTAATTGATATTTTATTAGTTAAAATTAGTACTTAGCTGAAGATAGTTTTTTAAGAAAAAATTTAATTCTGGTTTCAATATTTTCATCTCAGTATTTGCTTTCATTATTGATTTTTTTTCATTGCAAAGATGTTGAAGAATTGCTCGTGGTAAGACTATTCCAAAAATAGTTCCACTTATTTTGGCTAAGCTGTATATTTTTTGGAATAACAACAGGTTTGGAAAGAGCAGCACTTAATCATGACGTATTTTCCTATATTTTAAAGGAACAGAGATTAGACATTTTCCCCAATTATTTGATTTTCCAAGAATCAGGGCTTCCACAAACAATTGTACTAAACATCCAGTACTTCTACTAAACATCCAGTTTGAGTATGTGATGGAGGTTAGGTATGGGTTTGTCAAACCTGGGAAATGTGTGATTGCTAAGAGAATACATGAAGGCATCTGGAGATATTTTCAGGTTAAAAGTCTTATGTGTTGTGGAGCTTATGAAATGCAGAATTCACTACTACTTAGCAAGGGTTTGAAGCAAAAAAACCAATTTTTTTCCTCATATAATTCGTTTAAAATTATTCTTGTGGCCTTAGATTGCTTTGTAGGCTGAATTAAGGTTTTAAAGTGGTATCTAGTCACCGTTTTTTAACATGGTAAACAATTTAAAGTATTTAAGTCTTTCCATACAAACTTTTCTTTCATTGTGTGGGTGGGTTTGTTTATCATTTTCAAGCATCTCTAATACATCTTCCTCCTATGGAAATGTATATATATTCTATATATTCTGCATATAATCTATGTATTCTGGTGATTCCCTGTCAACATCATGTTTATCCTATCCAGAGGAGTCATTATTTCCTATTGCTGCTACTCTGCCAGGGTATTTAAATACCATCTTACCCTCTTTTGATACAGTGACACACTGATGGTGTTCACAATGGCCTTCTTTTTCTGCTAGAAAACCTAAATTTTTTCAAACCGTTCTGGAGGAAAACCTTTGTTCAGGTAGAAAATTCTTTTTAAAGCAGCATAGATGTCTGACTCCATGTTAAAACACATTTTTGCATGGGTGGACCAATGAGCTGAATATGTCCGCTCATCATCGAATAAGCTGAATCTCTGAATCACTGACTATGGTCTACTGCCTGCCAGTGCAAGCTGTATGTAAGGTTTATCCACACTTTTAATTTGTATTTCATTGCAGATGATAAAATATTGGTGAGAAATAATCCCTTAGAATCCCAGCTGAAGCATCCTACTTTGACTTCCATGCTGACAGGTAATTTTGGAATCCTTTTTTCCATCATGTTGCACCATTTAACGTTTGCTTTATTGAAGCTATACCATGCTAATTTTTTCCCGACTGTCGTGTGGTACTAATTCAAAACTCTTCCTAATTTCCACAGACATTCCACCTAAATGGTCATCTTTTACCAAACAATATTCTTACTCCTGTTAAAATTACAACAAACCCACTGGACATCATACATGCATAAGAACTATTCATAGGCTATAGAAGGTCACTCCAGTTCTCACAATATCACACTTATTTAATTCATTACTAGTATAAAAAAATTTTATAGGTTCAAATATATCTTTACAGTTGTACAGCACAGTAGTATTTTAAGAGTATGAAGCATTTGACAGCACCCAATAAAGGTAGAAATATGAACAGGGGTGGGTGACATCAAGTACTCCGCAGTACCTATACAGTAGTCTATTAAGGAGTCTATTTCCCTGAATTTGAACTGAGCAGGCTTTTCCTGTTTGTTGATACCTTTTATTTCCTGCACTTCCACCACAAATTTCGAGTTCTTTTAGTATGTGCATGTGATGCAATAGAATATAATATATAATATATAATATAAAATATATATCCTATAATGTAATGTATCTATAGGAGTTCTTTTTATTTGTCTATTCTCAATAGTAATGTATGAACTAACATTGATGTATGTTCTAGGTGATATTAAATCAACTCATTCTTATTACAAAGCCAGATTTTTCTTAAATTTATCAATGTGGTAATGCTGCCAAGCCATAACACTAAAGAGTTTGACAGTATAAATCAAGTCCCTTTATCTTCCAATCCATCAGTACATTTCTTTGCTTAAAATTTATTGCCCTGGCAGTTGCAAATATATGGGGGAAGCCAGCTACTGTAAAGATTTGCATCCCTAACATTTTTTTTCGGGATAAACAATGCAGAAAGAAATACTCTCAGAGAGAGAAACCAGTTACTTTTTTAGATCAGTTTACTTATCATTCTATTATTTAACTTTAATTTTACATATTTGATTTTTTTTTTTAACATTAATATTGGATATCAACTTCAACCAGCCTTTATTTCATTTTTAAAAGGACTATTCCAACCATAACTACCCTTATAATCTTCAGAAGAAACTCACCAAGATACTAGCCTGAGGATCTAAGGAAGAATGGGAAAACAGGATTGGGGATTAAGAAAGATGCATTTGCATAGCCTATGGCTATAATCTAGGTCTTTTTTTAGTAATTAATCAAAACAAGTTGGGAAGTTCTCAATACTGGATAATCAACAAGACAATTTTTGTATCTGAAACCTAATGGGGACCTCACTCTTTGTATTACTTGGAAAAGAAATTATTTCCTGCTTTTGGTGGCTAAGGCTCATTGTTGGATGCTTACAATTGGCTTGTGTGAGAATAAAACCAAACCCTCCATCTATATTCAATTAGTTGAATCTTAATTATTTGTACTGTAGAAGAAAATGCAGGCTTACCATTGTGCAATGTGTGATTGGGGTCTACAGAGGTACTACACAGGCACTGATTTTTCAGACTAATTAGGTGTTGCCACACCCATAATTTCAAGGCCAAGGTAATTTAGGACTTAAAGTTGGGCGAGAAAGCTATTATGCTCCATTGAAGTTTTCAGGATTGCAAAATAATTTAATTCAACAAATTGAGCTAATGACCTTTTTATTTTGTGCAAAAAGACCCCAAAGAAGAAACCCAACCTCCATCACACCATAGAGCCAACAGAGCCATATTCAAGTCTTCAAGCGCTGCTGTCCTTGAATGAGTCTAGAGCTGTGAAATTCATTTTCTTTCATCACAAGTAAGTACCCTAAACACCAGAGAGTTCATCATCTTGGGGTCAGGTTTACTCTGTATGTGTAAGTCATTTGTTTCAAACACATCACAACTCTGCCTCTAGTAAATGTGTCTCCTTCATCTATGGATTCCTATCACATCAGTTGCCTATGAGAACAGTCATACCCACCTCACAAAGGACCATGGTCTCGGGGTTGCTTAAGCAAGTGATGGAACATGATCTCCAGCTTTAAACATGCAAACACTCCCTGTCTCCAGAATTCACCCCAGCATGAGGAAACCTCTTGACAGAAAAAATCTGTTCCCACAGAGAATTCCCACTATTTTTCAAGAGATTACCAACCAAATCTACTTGGTAGGCCGTGTATAGATTAATTTTTCAGCAAGGAACAGGAGTGGGATTGTTTCAGAAGAGAATGAGCCAGGAGCTGGGGTGACAGTAGTATGGGCAGGGCAGTGGCCCCACCTGTGTGGCGTAGTCCCCCAAGATCTGAGCACAGCATGTAGAGTAAATTTTTGATGAAAGGGTACAAAAACTGATAGCATAGAGTTTATTTTGACAGTGGAAATAGTGGTGATGCTCATTTTTTAATTAAAAAAATTAGTGATTATAGCTGTGAAGAGATAACAAAAAAATATGCTTTCATATGTTTGGAATGACAGTTACTTGTCATATTTTAACCATCTGCCCAAAACTCAAGTAACTTGTAGAGGTTTGTCACACTACGTAGACAAGTGTGTTTCTGCTTGACCTTCTGTTTGTGTTCTGTTGCCGCTGATAGTTTATCCAGTGCTTCCTATTTATCTTGCAATTTAATTTTGATTACAGACTTTAGTTTGCAACTATAATTTGTAGAAAGAGAAAATCCACTGGGCCAGTAAGTCGTACCACTCTGCAGGAACTGCTGACAAAAGTTTGGATATTGTTACCCAGATAACATATCATGGTTATTGGTGGAGGGAGCTATACCAAGTGCCTTTCATTATTATGAGTTCTACCACTGACGTGCTGCTTACAGAGATATATTTCAAGCAAATATTAAAAAAAAATCATGAAAGATGGACTCTATAGCCTCCAGCATATAGTAGGAGAATAGTTAGAGTGTGAATAAAGACACATGCAAATGAAAACAGGCTCTGAATCCAATTCCAGCTCAGAGGCATCTAAGTTTAACAGATAAATCTTCCCCCTCACTACTGGTTTTAAAAGTCTCCTTAATTTTCCTTTCAGAACTTTTCTATAATTAATAAGATTGTTCTCACAGTTATTCTGGTTTATGTATATTCTGGTTTATGTATATTTTCTTTCTCTGGCTCTGATTTAAAGTGTTTCCATAACAGAAGAAAAATACTTATTGTCTTTAGGGAGTGTTGATCTCATTTACCATGGCAATTTAATTTTTCTCTATTGTATTTTACTTCCTCTTTGGTGGCCATTGCCTAGCCTAGAAAGTTTCATTGCTCATTAAAATTATCCTCATATTTACATGCCTCTAAATACTTTCACATGCAGTTTTTTGCCCTTTCTAGAGTGAAATCTAGTGACGTTTCAAGACTTTTTTTTCCTTAAGTATGCAAAAAACTTTCAGAAAAGAAAATTGATTGCATAATAGTTTTTAATACTTCATTAGAGAACGTTGGCTGCTTCAGAGTTAAAACTTAGAGTGGCACTGGTTTTAACTAGAACATGCTTTGCAGTTAAGCAGACCACATCTTAAGACAGTTTTTTAATCCCTCTGATAATGACTTTTTACTAAAAAGAGTCACCATTTAGCTAACTTCTTTTCATACACATTTCATACTGCAGAAATGGCACTTTCATATAAAACACAGAACTAAAATGAAACCTCTAAAACATAGAATTTCATAGATGTATTTTACTGTTTCACTGACATATCACAAAGTACATATTAACAATTCCACTACAGTCAGTAGCAAACACTTTGTACGGGGTTCTTGTGATCTCTGGTACAGAAACAAGAGGAATAACATTAATCAAATGTCAGTTTTCATCCCAGCAATGCGTTTTGTACTAACCAGAGTATTCTCTCTGTGACAATTAATATCCAGGTTATCTTTTGCAATTTTGTACCTCAAAGTGTTGAACATTTGAAAGGAACAATAATAAGTCTCTGTATGTATCTGTGTGCACACCCACACCCCCCCCAAAGGCTTTGATTTATTAACAAAAATTGCAATGCAACTTTATATATCAAGGGTCTACCAAAATCATAGAATCTTTGCAATGGTACCCCAAATTTGCCTAGATTTCTCTGAGGATATTTCATCAAGGTTGTAATCAAATGTAAGGTATAATCTGCTCAGAAAATAAGAATACAAACAATGGATACACGCGTCAAAAGGCTAAAATTGTAGAAGCCTGGAAGAGACAAGCTTATAATAAAAATTGGTGTTCAAGACTTTCCCAGTGTAGTGACCTTACAGTCAGGTGCAGTTTCATCAGCAAGGGAAAAGGAGGACAATGACAAATACAGCCAGGTGGTTATTTTGTGGCACAGCTGTGTTTGAAGCTGTGCTGTGCTGAACTGAGCACCCAGTGCTCACGGCCATGCAAAACCGTCGGTGAATTTGGAAACACTTACCAGCTGTGGGCATCAGGTTATAGCCATCTTGTACTGGAAGAGATAGAGAGCTCCCAAATGAGCTGACTCATCCTTAGTTATTTTTATAGCTATTCTACAGCTGTGTTAGCTACATTTTGAAACATATTCACTTGAAACATGTCATACTCAATCGTTGTTTGACTACATAATTCTGAAAATAACTGTCTTATGAGTATAGCCACAGTCTAGCATTTGATATCTAGACCCCATAGGATGGAAAAAGCTGAAGAGGGAGATCTCCAAACTTGGCAAGAAATACAGGTAATCACTCCTCTTGGGTCTCTACAGTAGAGAAATTGTCTTTCATCTTGTTTCCCTGAGCATCCATGAGGTTCGAGGCAAACTGGTGCCAAATATTTCTTGTACTTCAGCTTATGGATTTTAAATAAGCTTTTAAACAATTGAGTTGCTGAAAATATCAGTGATTCAAGTACTGTGATATTCCAGGTTGTGCTGCCACAAGGACCAAAATGTGAACACACCCAACTTGCCTCCCAAAATTATCACGACAATGCATCAAAATTTTGTAGCATAATGTGCAACACATTCATCCTTACATGTTATGAAAGATATTCTCGCTCCTGCATTATGTCCTACATTTACCTAAGATGAGAGGGCAAACTAGAAATTCCAAAGTGTTATTTACCTCCATCCTTTATTCCTTTTAGTATTGCCTTGTTTCACTTTTTTGTCCCTGCTATAGATCATATGCAGGAAACAAGTTACAGCAAGATGGCAAATTGATCTTCAGGCTTCTGAATGCTCTGTGGCTTTCTACCAGAACACCATCATTTCAAAGCCACTTTGAGGGCTCCCTGTGGCAGGAACATTCCTACGCAGCATTGCACAAATGAGATTTTTCTAGTTGCAAGCAGGCTTCAGAGTGGGAGGAAGGGCAAATGACCTTCCCAAATGGGCATGGTCATCTCTGCATGATAGAAGTCTCTGAAGAGCAAGGAGTTTAACAGTATAATACATTGGCTACAAGAGTAATGCAAAGAAATAATACACTATATCTCTCTGTACAAGACAGGTTCTTTTCAGATGAAATACACACTGCAATAGTAAAAAGATTACTACCAGGTCAATAATAAAAAAAGGGATAACACTATAGAGACTGTTAGAGGAACTGATACAATTCATATTTGGACAAGTTCTGTGATTTAACTCCTCAGGTCTGAGAAGAGAGCCTTTGATTTATAAGAATTGGCTAATATATTTTCCATCAGAATATTTGATTCGGTTTGTTCACTTATTCTTTGCAAAACCAAAAGTAGGAGTTATGGCAACACACTGTTTATACCAAATTCAGAAAACTCAGCCAAGGAGTCTACAGCTCCTCTCCTCACACACAGCCTGTGGTATAGGAAGCCATATCATCCTGTATCACAGGAAGTATTCCTACATCAGAGGCTTCCCACAGTCTGCTTTCTTGTCCTTGTATACTTGACACAGAGCAATAGCTTTCTTACTTTTTGCTAGCTCCCAGTGAGGGTTCGATTCATAGACTATTGGGACTGGAACAGTCTAGGAGAGACCTGGAGCTGGGTATGTTATAGTTGGTGGTTAGAGCAGTTTCCTGGAATACTCAAAGCAGGTAATCGAGCCCAAAAGTGAGTGTTCTCCACATCAAAGGTCTTGCTGGCTGGTTTTGCAGCTAGGTTTACAGAGAGATGTACAGTCCTGAAATTAAACTGGTCATTCTGAAATTCACTTTAAGAGTAATTTTGTTGAATCTAATACGTAATTAGTCTGGGGAAAGATTAGTTTGGTGTTTACCTCAAAATTATGCTTTTATGCATGTTTCTTTCATTTTTCTGATTTCACTGACAAAGATATCACCTGAAAAGTCAGAGTTAAGACCACAAGATTTTTTTAAAAATCTGACTTGGTGCATCTTAAACCACTCTGTTTAAGTCTTTATCTTACAAAGTTATAAATTATTTTGAACTACAACTATATATGTGGAAATATTGTATAAAATGTGGGATTTGAGTGTTAAAATTTTCTGTTGTTTAGACTGCAGCATACTGTCTCATGTTTTCAGTAGTACAGTTCTCAAAGTTTACCTCGATAAGATTGCTTGTACTACAGATAATTGCAGGTGAAGATGTTCTTGGTCTGTGGAATTAGTTATTGCAGATTATCTTTGCAAAATATGCAAAATATGCCATAATGAGACACCTATAAAAAAAGGAATGAAGGAATGTGGCAAGATTTTATTAAAAAACCAAAACCAAAATGTTTAAGAATATGTTTCCTCTTGGAATTCCAATTTGAAAGGTAACAAATTAATACTTTCATATTTAGATTCTGATTATAAGAGAGAATTGATAACTACATTGTTATATTTCAAAAAGCATGGAACAACAAAAGTGCTGGCACATTTTTCCCTATTCTGTGCCTTCTCACTTCCCCAACCTTTCTGATGTCTTTCCAGTTTGGAGCTCCTGCTTAGATAAAACAGATGACTTTCTGGGCCTGCTTCTGCTAACAGCAGGCAGGAGCAACGGTGACTGATTGGTTGAAACATGAGGATTAATGGGTATTTATATTTCATTAAATTTTATGCTCACTGGAGAATAATGTATCACTCGCAGATATTGAAACATATGTCAACCCTATCCACTTACATATAATTCAATTTGACTTAAATGCATTGATCAAATTTTATTAAAGTCCAATATATCTTCCAAAAAGGCCTGCTAACACAATATTGCTGCTTCACATTCATCAGATAAAAGGAGGCAATTGTGTTGTAATTCCATTTATACCATTTTTCGGGAAAAGGAAGATTATTGTGAAGTGAATACTCATTACAAGGTGACTGGTGTTGGCTGAAGGACTTGAGCCTGAGATTATTAAGTGAATTCTCAAGTGGTGCCCTTTAGTTAAAATTACCCCAGGGTGGGTCATGCCTGTTTTCATCCCCAGTGGAAAAGAGAGATCAGCATTATTAACGATATTATCCAGGAAAGTTTGCCATGTGAGATTTTGAAAAATGCTAACATTTTGTTTATTTTTTTTTTCTCTTTTTTTCCCCTTGAAGCTCAGTTTATGAAACTTGCAAAACTGTGATTGAAAAACTACTTTCCAGTTTTTATTCCCCTTTTTCTTTCTCTACATCCCTCCTTTTATTTTAACTTTTGCTATTATTCATACTGAGATGATTAAGAAAAATATGAAATGTTTATTTCTTCACTTCTGCACAGAAAAGGAAGGTGTTTTATATAACTCCCCTCTCAAAACAACCACAGAAATAATGGGATGCTTCTCAAGTGTTTGAGTTTAGACTCTTTCTTGCAGTTTGTACTCTGCAGAATAGAATTAAAAAGAAGAGGTTTTAGCCCTCTTAATGAAAGGAAGTAAAGATTTCAGCAGGGTCTTTTATTCCTCACTCAAACTGTCAGGGTTTGGGATGGTGGGGTTGATACAATGTGTTTTAGCAAGCTCTTTGTTTCTGGCTCATGTTTACTACGGGCTAAACTGCCTGCACTTCAATATAAAAGTGACCACCTCAACACAGGCCCTTCAAAGAAAAGGTCCACTTCTAGACTGGAAAAGAAAGAAATAGCCAGGAAGGATGTTCAAGAGTCAAAATAAGGGAGTCTGAAAGTCTAGGTGCTCTCAGGAGATATAAAAAACTGTATTGCATCATATGGGATTTGAGCACATCACCTGGATTACTGTCCCGTCTCACAAGGTAGAAATAATTTTAAAGTCTGTGACTCTCACTTCAATAAAAACATAATTTTTCTAATGTTAGTTACCCTGGAAAGCTTTCTCCAAATAAGGAGAGTAATTTTATTTTTAACTAAAAACTTCATTTTTAACTAAAGTTTCTCCTTTTAGCCATACTTTTTATTTCTCATAGGTGCTATTTTGTTCTACACTGACTAACAGACTTGTCTTATGAACACAGTAAAGATTGATGTATAGGTTTATTACAGTGTTTCTCCAAAATAATAAACAAATTCAAAATCAATACTTTCACTCAACTTATTTTATATGATCAGAATTTATTTCTATAACTAAAGAAGTGATATATTAAATGAAGTAAATCTTTCAGGACTACTTCCCCAATAGATGTTTTTCTGACCAATGGTAATAAAGTTACTGTCCTGATTTCTAGTCATCAAGCAGAACTTAAATATAATTATTCTTCATTCTTGGGAAAAAAAAGTGCATTTATACAAACACAGGATTTCATATTGATACATATCAAACAGAGATGAATTAAGTATATTCTTAAACAGAAATTTTATGTAACATAAAATGATGATGATATCCTCCTTTTATAAAAACCCTTGCAAACCCATTAAAAATGCTTTATGTACTTTAAGCAAATCACCAGATTCTGTCAAGATACTTGGTCCTACTCCTCTAAATACATGGTTTAGCTTCTTCCTAAACAAACTGAAAGTACTTTGTTGTCTTGGGGAGAAAATTGATTGCTCCTTTTTTCATTCTATTTGCTGGTCAGACCTGCCCCAAACTGGAAACATTATAGTAGTTTGTATACCTGAAAATAATTTTCTCCATTTTAGATAGTTAGAGACTATCTTGACAATTAGCCTGTTCCTTCATCTGTATACCTTTAGGTTATCATGCATTATAAGCACCAGGACTTTCACAGGCACATTGGCTATGTTTCAGAGATTAACTCTTTTTACCCTACCTAAATTACTGGAATTCCTTTCAGAAACATCTCCTAGGACTTTACAGAGTCAGTGGGTTAATGTGAGTTATATAAGTTCACGGATTTGTGAACACACACATTATCTTTAGAATGCCAATTTTTTTATATACACTTCAGGGAATGAAAGGAAAGGACAAGTAAAATACTTTCATCTTTCATTTCAAGAGATTCTGAAAGTAGTTACCAAGAACAACTGATGCACAGGAAGTCCCGCCTGAATATGAGGAAGAACTTCTTTTCTTTGTGGGTGACCACACAGTGGAATGTGTTACCCAGAGAGGTTGTGGAATCTCTTTCACTGGAGTTACGAAAGGACCACCTAGATACATTTCTGTGCCATGTGCTCTAGGAAGACCCTGCTTGAGCAGAGCAGTTGGACCAGACAACCCACTGTGGTCCCTTCTCACATTACCCTTTTGGTGATTATGTCATTCTGTGATATTTCTGCTACTTAGTCTCCTCTGCTTCACAGGAAAACCACTCTGACAGACCTGCTCCTCTGAAACTGTCAATATCACATAATACTGTGATGCACCTAAAAAAAGTGTGAGAAATATATATAAATGTGATCTGATTTTGCCTCTATTGCTGCCAGTTTCTGCAAAAATATTTAAATAAAAGTCAGTTCCAGACACCTATTATACAGACATTCATTCAAAGAAGGATGGTCATCTCTTCTGAGATTCCTTCATTCCATGGGGTCTGTGATGTTATTGCATTCAGGATGAGGTGCCCTTTTGGCATAAAAAGTTGCTCTTGCCTTTTAATTTTCTTGTTGCACTTTCACGACTTTTTCTCCACTCCCAATCATCAGAGCAAACCAAGCAAGCCAGTAAGTCTGCCACAACTTCTGGAGAAAGGAGTTCCATCTCCCAGTTCCTATGTTCCTCTCTGTTTGGTTTCTGGTCAATACACATACACATAACTGTTTGCAAGAAGAGAATGTCACAGTCATGCATTCTGCTAGTCATAATACATAAGGTTCAAACTCACTCATACTGGCACTTCTGTTAGATGTGCTTTTCACCCAGTCAATCAGGGAACAAAAACAGTAGCATGTAGCTTATCTATGAGACTCTGTCATGTAACATGCAAAACAATATTCAACCAGCCTCAGCCCCTCATCACTTCCAGAGAATGAATATGGAATATTATGTAGGCATGAAGAATTACCTGTGTTCATCCCATAAATTAGAAGTTTGGTTACTGCTTTTGAATAGCATATAAACATTCAAGGAATCTGATCTTGTCATTGATACTCCACAAAGAGTAGGGGAAAGGAAATTTTTAAAAAATATATTTTTTGTAAGTTATTAATTCAAACCTAATCACATTACAATAATATGAGATTTTAATTGAGCTTCATCTGTCTATTAACTGTGGAAAGATCTCACTCTTAAATTTCCTTATTGTCAATTTTTTTGTTCTTAATTCACTTACTGTCATACCACCCATGAAAAAAAATCACTCTACTGTCTCACCAAAATGACTGTAAACTTCTGTTTCCCTGCTTTCTTTGGTGACTAGCACAATGTAAAACAACCACACCCATGCTTCAGAGAATTTTTCCCCACATTTTTAGGGACTTTGAACGAAAACCCGAGAAATCACTGTTGCAGACTTGACAAAGGGAGAAGATGATCATCATGTAAAACAGAGTGAAGACCTATGAGGGGCAAGAGGCAGGTGGTACTCTTTGAAAATACAGGCTGGTGGGTTGTAGTGGTTTGGTCCAAAATACTCATTACTGTTTATCTTCTGTGAGATAAGAATTAGGAGAAACACAAAGCAGGCACCAAACTTGAAAGAATATAAAGAAGTTTATTAACAGACCTAAAAAGAAGAAGAAAAAATTATACCACACATTCAGAACTCTCCTCCTTCCCCCACTTTTCTCCCTTCTCCCACTGACAATCTAAAAAAAACAACCCTTCAGATGTTCAGTCTGTTTACCACTTCCATAATAACCTTGTTCAGTCCATTTAGGAAGAGGAGTCTCTCTTGCTCATGCTATGAACACATTATCACAAGGAGACAGCCGCCCACTTCCAAATAACTTTGTTCAGTCCATTTAGAAAGAGGAGTCTCTCTGCTTGCATGTGAAAACCTTTCCCCAACTTGCAGCTTTTCCCACAACTGCTTTTGAGGGTCCACTCTTGAAGGTTTTTGGGGTAGAATTTTAAGGTTGAGCCATTCAGAAACAAAAGTTCTCTTCACCCATCTCTGGGAGCATTTCATCTCTAAGAACAGAGGCACTTCTCCTTCCCTGGGAGCAAAGGGTCTTCTTCAGTTTCGTCTTTAGGACTATCTCTGGGAGCATCTCTAGGAACTGAGGTTTCTCCTTTCCCATTTGGAGAAAAGCCCTCATCTGGTCCATCTCTCCCTGTCCAAACTTCTCATGAAATTACAGCTGCGTCAGCATCTGCCTATCTCAGCACAGGTGCTTTTGCTAACAAGTTGAACTGAGCACTCCACCCCCCATATCTTCATGAAATTACAATGGGTACTCTGATATATCATAGCTTCACAACAGAATATCAGCTTTAAGCATCTCCTCTTTCTCTTCCCTCAGGTTTTCAGCTCTTCACAGCAATAAAAGGGTTACTCTCACCTCGGCCTTGCAGCTTTGCAGCTGGAATGTTGAATTTTTCTTATCGCAGTGGAGAGGGGGGAGAGCCGAGCCGCTCCGGCTGCCCACGGCAAGGCAGTGGGGGGGGTTCCATGGCTGGAACAGGTCCATGGCTCCAGGATGGCCGTGGCCTGGCCTGGCCTGGCCCAAGCAGGGCCTGGCCGGGCCCACTGGGCCCCGCTCGGGGCCCGCAGCCACCTGTCCCAGTGCCGGAAACGAGAGAGAGCTTGGAGGGGGAGTTTGTCTATTCTTAAGTGTGGATCACAGAGGCGGTCACAACTTTAAGTGGCTCAAAGAATTGTCCATATTCAAACTGGCCAGCTGATAGGTTCTATCAGGTCATAGAGGAAGCTGTAAGCACCCCTTTGCAAGAACATCACTTCTGGGACTATGCTTGCTAACCCATGACATGGGTAGACTGTAATCTGTCAAGAGGAGAGGCAGAAGGAATTTCATGCAGCTCCAGGTATGCAGTGTTTATCAGAAATAATTATAAATCATCTCACATTATCCTTATGATGCTTCATTTTTTTTATCCTCAGTTTCCTATGGGGAAATAAAAAATCCAAACCAGCCAAGCCATGAAAACTCATTTACTCTACAAACAATAACTATTTTGAAGCAGCTGCCAAACTCATGCAATATATCTTAAAGGGAAGTTAATTATCTGTATGAAGATATAGAAATCCTGACAAAGCATCATTCCTAGTGCCACTATAAAGAACAAAAAAGGTACAATGTAGGATGGTGTGCTACTCTGTAGGATTTAAATAACATGTGTTTGGGATGAATATAATACTCATCAAACATGAAGCAATGAAGGTGTTAAGCAGATCATATCATGACTTCTGAAGGACAAACTTCCTTATTTGCTTTTTTTAAAAAATAAATAAAGAAAAAATAACATTTCATGCATCTTTAACTCATGCAAACCCTTTCTCCAGTAAAAACAAGGCTATTCTATGCAAAATATATCTTTACACTTAAAGTTGGAATGTCTTAAATGTAAAATTTGCCATTTGTGGTAGCATCTTATAATAACAGAATCATGCCCACTCTAACAGATTTTCAAATATATTCATTTTAATTTTTATATTTTACTTTACTTATTCACTTGCATCCCTGAATCATATGCTGTGGGATTAACATAACATGGAATTTAAGCGAGAAATCTCAGTTATCTTAAAAAATGTATGTTATTTTTATTAAATGTGTTCTATTTTTATTTAAAAAATTAATTATTTTTATAAAAATATTTCTTATAAAGTTGTATTCATTTGAAGTGGTATTCATTTAAATCTGTAGTCACAGACTTCTCTAATTATGCTGGCTTTTCCTTGGAAGATGTGTGATGAAGACTGACAAAAATGGTTAAATTTCCCACTTCCAAAAGGCATTAGCAGTGTCACAAGCTGTGTAGAGCTGAAGTGAAGTGGAATTTTCAAAGGCTACTTGATGCAGGGAAGTGGGAAGGCATTCTGCCAGCTGCTGTGAAAAAAACACAGTTGCTAGGACCGGGGAATGTCTCTTTCCTGTTAGCAGTTTCCTCTACAAGCGTGCAGAGAAAGAGATACCTTTTCTCCCTTGAAGGCTTTCCTGGGTAATTTTCATTACTCAAGTAATCTACTCATTCTTTCCATCTTTTCTAACTCTTCGTCCAGCTAAAAATATTGTCGTCATTAAAGGCAAAAGTGTTTGTCATCAGAACTAGGTGGTTTCTCTTGCATAAGGCCCATTTTCTATGGTCATTACCCAATGATGATTTGGATTATGAGGTTACACTGTGGGGTGTTGTTTACATAAAAGTATTGGACTTTCATGGTATTTGAATGTAATTCATCAGGCAAATTATCTTTTTACATGAATCCCTGTGCACTGTCTTAATTTGCTCCAGGTGAAAAATAGGTCTTATTTTTCTTAAAAATCTTACAACAGAGCATATTAACCAAAATAAATTTGAAAACCAAATGTCAGTAAGAGTTTTCTTTAGATACAGGTCCCAGGCCACACTCATCACTCAACGTCCCTTGAATTATCCTCCAGTTTTCCGTGATTTAAATAATGCACTCCCAGTGTCCACTTTCCTATATATGCTTCAGTTTGTAGACAGTCAACATCATCTTGTGTCCACATCCCAGCTCTTCACAGACATCTTGTTTTCTCTAGCTTCTGTCCTAATGCTGGAAACTTCTGCTCTTCCGTTGCTTGCCTACTTGTTCAAATCACTTTTCCGGGGTTTTGGACATTTTTTCTTGTTTTTCTCCTTTTTAATTTTTTTTTTTTTAATAAACTCTTGCATAATTTTTGGGGTCATGCTGACTTATAGTAGGGGTAGAAAACAGAATATAATTGTTCAGACATGCCTCTCCCTGTTGTGAAGCAGCAGAGGACCACAAGCCAACCATATGTCTTTGAATGGGTTTTGTAGCAGCATGATTCCAACCAAATATACTGTAACTTACCAGCAAAAAGTCTTAGACCCTTCCCCAGTGTCACTTAATCGCTTGGTGCAGTCATAGACTTCTTTCAGCTCTTCAAGGATGAAGAAGTTTACCTCTGTTGATACACACAGAGATTGCTTACTTGGGTGCAGAAATGACCATGCAGTTGTGAGCTGGAGACTGGATGACTCCCCTCCCCCGCTTACTCCTCTTTCACCAATCCATAGAATTACAGGTGGAAACTGCTTTTTTCTTGACAGGATGGGTCTGTTTCTGAGTCAGTATTCTCAAGAGCTGATCTGTAAGGAAGAATTACAGCAGCCCAAGAAGAGCAGGCAGACCACAGCAAAGGATAGAAAACAGAGCTGACTTCTAGGCTGGTGCCAGACATGCCTCATCTCCTTTCCATTCCCAGGTTTTTACACTTGCTGATAGGCTATGCAAATGTTCCACAATATTGCATCTCAAGCTGTTACAGGTACAAACTATCTAGATATTTAGATACTATGGTATCTAATAGGATGCTATCAATCTTTTATAGTAAGGGAATACATAAATTATAAACAAATATGTCCTTTGGTCTAGTGGAACAGCATAATGATCAAAGACACACAATAGAAATGTATTTGCTTCTACACTAAGCTTTATTCCCTCAGTGCTCAGTCTGTAGTGATGGACAGGCAGTGAGCTGTCAGTTTTTGTTCTGTCTGTCACACTACACTTACCTCCTGTTGTTTTAAGTAATCAATATGGGGGCTGAAATCACCTACCACTACCTCTGCTACCTACTATTTTGTCCACTCATAAATTATGAATCCCTGCACAACGTCAAGTCTACAATTTCGATTGCATTTGCTAATCATTGATCAATAATTCAAAAGCCTCTTCTTCTTCAAGGGTCCCTAGTTTCCTGGAACATATGGCATAAGGCTGACAGTGTTCACAAAACTATTCTTTTATTATAAAAAAGGAACCAGGGAAAACAAGTTGTTGGAAGTTCTTTCTTCCTTTCTTCCTTTCTTCCTTTCTTCCCTTCTTCCTTTCTTCCTTTCTTCCTTTCTTCCTTTCTTTCTTTTTCTCTTTCTCATCTTTTTTTTTTTTTTCCTGGGGGACAAAATTTATATTTTTTTTTATTATTATTATTTTCTCATCTTTCTACAGTGACTGCACAAGAACTTGAGTGCAGTATCTTCCAGGAGTATTTTCAGCTTCATACCTTGAGAAGATGTACCATTTATCAGCCAATCTGGCTAGTTTGGTTTTACAATGATAATGATTGCTATGCTTATTTTTACTGGGACTGGACTGTATTTCCCTTTTCCAGATGGGAAATATTTCATATTTATGTTATGGTGTTTATTCACTATAAAGGAACATGAAAATGAGATAAAAAATAATATTTATTGTGTGTTCCTGTAAATGCATAACCATGAACACAGTGAGGAATAGAGTCTTTACAAGTGAATCTGAAGTCCTTATCCCTTACAAGAGAGCCACAGAATGCCTGCTGCAGTATTTCCTACTCTAAGGTTGTTTTATTAGCTATTTTACTGCTAGAGTAGGACCATGAATAATAAATATCATCATACAGAACAATTCTGATTACTTCTCCATGGAAACCTTTTAAATGGCAAGATCATGAAATTCACTTCATGAATTATCTCTGTGTTTCAAAGTAGAGAAGCTCAGGCATGATAGTATATTTGATTATTTTCATGACTACCCTAAAAAAAGCCTCAAACTTTCTCAGTCCTTTGTCCTGTGAGCTTAATTTTAGAAGAGATAAAAAAAGGCTTATTTAGATTGTGTTGTATAAAAGCCTCCTCTAATAAAATAAACTTCTTTATTTCATTATATTTAATTGGTTAAGAATTTAAGTTAAAAAAAATAAATGAAACCAGTATGATATTTCACATGATTTTTTGAGTTTTATTGCATTTTCTATAATAATGTATTTATCTATACCTGTATTTCTTTTAGCCACATGTAACAATTAAGTAACTTTAAAAAAACAACCCAGGACTTGGGCATTTAAATACTTGTTTATAAAACTCATAATAAATTCAGTAACATAGTCATTATGTTTTTCTATGAGACCAGACACTGTATGTTTATCTTGAGATTAACTGATATAGCAGCCATAAGTATAGTTAATATCAGACTGACCACCAGTTTTATTTTGGTTGTATCAGATACTTATTGGACATTTAATGATAGTACCTTGCAAGGTGATGTACAAGAAACATAAATCACCAAAATATTGCACCTTTACTGCCTAGTAAAGCTCATATTAAAACAGAATTAACAGTAGTCCTTTCTGTTAAAAGAAAATAAAAACTCTACTTACTTCAAAGTTTAATCCTAATTTCAAAAGCTATAATCAGATTTTGAATCTAATATCCCCGATATCCTGGTTTTGTTTTTTCCTTTTCTTTTGAAATGTGATTGAAATGTCCAAATTATAGTTCTTCACTGATTTTTCATGTACAAACAGGAGCAGAATAAGAATCAGTTTTATCTACAACTATTACGTATCATTCTCTGGATGACCAGAATTCACGTTGCATTGTCTTACCTGATTCATATCATTGAGCAAAGAAGTTAAAATCAAGGTGGCTTCTATAATACCATATATTTTGTTTCTGTGTCTGGTGTCTTTTTGACTGGCTGGGTAATATCAAGAAATAATTTCTACCCTACATTATATGCACATGTAGTTTTACCATGTATGGGCTCATGAGCTTACCAGTCAGAAGAACAGAGTGGAAGAGAAGAAGAATTATAATGAGGTGATGCAGGTGCATAGAGTGAGATTTTTTCCTACATCAATAACTTGGAAAGTTTCTTGGCTAGTTCAAATTATTGGAGTGGAAAAGAAGATTTAAGAGACATCATTATGATCACTCGGGACTTTTATGTATTTTTCCTTTTTTACATAAGGTTTTTTTTGTAATCGTAATTCATTTTTGCATGGCTTTCTTGTTAGAATTTTGGCCAAAAAACCCCAAAAACCTTTCCAAAGACAGAGCTCATGATTATATGCTTTGTGTAGAGCGCATAGATGGAACTACAATTCTATATTTCTACGGTATCTCTTTTCTTAGCAATGCTAAGACTTCCTGAAAGTCAAAATTACTTTAGATAATGGAGATTTTGAAATAATGCTGTTTTTAAGAATCTAGTAACATACGGAGTCTTATTTTTATCATTTTAAGTTAAGACTGGGATATTTTAGAAGAAATAAAATATTGGCATTTGTTTTAATAGTGAAACTAAATTATGTTGAAATCAAAATATTCCATAGAACCCCAAATCAAAAGATGTCAACAACATTTTGGCAAAGATGTTCCAAGCAGACTAAAATTATTTTCTGCAGACTGATAATTAATGACACTGAAGTTATGAATCAAAGTTCAAATATATAAAATTTGAAATCTATAAATAGTTCTACTTTCAAGTGCAAACTTTAATCTTTGCAGTATTTTATTTCCTACAGGCCCTCTTTTTAGCAGTCATTCCTTTGCCAATTTGGATTAATCATGCCAAACCAAGTTTTGTGCAATACACTTTTTGTATTTCTGGCAGCAACTTTCATCCTTTTCTAACATATTTCAGAGTCTGTGGTAATGGTGGTGGAAGGAGTCTGCCACAGAGCACAGCTGGAAGGTTGGCCAGCTTGTAGAAAATATCCTGCTTCTTGACAAAAATAAGTATTAAAACCTGTTCTTGTTCTGTCCTGTTTATTCCTTAACATGAGGAATAAGTTTTTTACACTGAGGGTGACTGAGCACTGGTGCAGGTTGCCCATAGAGGTTGTTGAGTCTCCATCCTTAGAGATATTCAAAATCTTCCTGGACATGGTCCTGGGCAACTGGCTGTAGGTGGGCCTGCTTGAGCAAGGAGGTTGGATCAGAGGGCTTCCAGAGGTCCCTTCCCACCTCAGCCATTCCACGATTCTAAATTTGTGCTCTTTCTCTCTCCTCAAAGATAAAAAAAATCATATTATTAGCACTATATATTAGAGCTGTTTCAGAACCAAATTTTTGACACTTTTTTTATAACAGCAAATATTTTTATGGAATCCAAATTTGTTCAGATCTGTGATCATAAATTCCAAAAGCTGCAACTGAATTTGTGACAGTAAGGGTATAATTTAGTAAAGTCATACTTTTTTAAATGATAAGGTGTCATTTCCCAGCACGATTGCAAGATGTTTCAGGTGAATAACACTTCTGATATAACTGGTGTCAGAGATCTTACTGATCATAGCAAGTGGGATAACTTCCCTAGGCGAAATGAGCAGGATCTCACCTGGCAATCATTCTGATTTTTTCAGGCTCTTTCTTTTCCTTTTCTCTCATGGAGAAAACTGTTGTAACAGCCATCACATGAAAGTACAGACAGGAAAGCTAAGCATGAAATGCAAGTAGAAATTACATTACAGAAAAGAAGAGCCTCATGTACTAATTTAAGCCAGTGTTCAATTGATGGGAGCTAATGAACTACAAAAGCTCTGACATCTTTTGCAGCAGACAACCTAGTGTAAACTAATCAACATTAAGTCAATATAATCTAACCTTTCGTTGTTCATTGATCTTTTTTACAGGCTACACACTGCCTGGCCATGTGAATGGTTCAGAAATACATGTCATGAAGAGGACAAAGCGGTTACCACAAAGGAAGACTAAATTTAAATTGGCCAGCATGAAAAGAAAATTAAAATTATCTCCTGCGTATCTTCATTCTGCTTTTATAAAATGCCTATATTTTTCATCAATGCCTGGTAAAAAGAGCCTGAGCAGTTCATCCATGCCTGTCTGACTTTTATGCATTCCAGATGAACCTATGCAATGAAATCACTAAAAACTTGGTATGACCAAAGGCTGTTTCCTCTTAGAAGAAGATACAAGATTCACCAAGACTACAGGCTCACTACTTTCCTCATTAAATTTCAAAAGGGTTTATGAAAATTTGATTTTAATCTATGAATCTCTTGACTGTTTTGAAGCATCATTGGAGAGACCCAGCCTTTCCCACAGAAGCATGGCCTTTTCTCACATATGTGGATATGAACGGAGGGATGTCACTAGACAGATAAAGATGTTGCACCTCTTTTAAAACCATTAATGTTTTTGCAAAAGAGAATAAAAGCCATGTTTCCTTCTAAGTGTGTTGTAGACAGGAAACTGAGGAGTTTTTGTTGTGGACATGGGAACTAGATATTTGACCTGGTGGTATGTATTTATTTTACTAATAGAGAAATTCCTTGGGCAATGAAATGATACCATGTCACCCAGACCCTAGATCAAATGTCTCTTTATGCATGTAGAAAGAAAAATAAAATATTGCTTTGAAATATAAAACAGCATATAGAACCATTAATAAAGATAATGTTTACTAAAATCCACACTTGAAAAGATTACTTTTCTACCTATATTTGGAAAAAAAATTAAAAATGTAAAAGTAACTTACTTGCAAAGATTTTCTATTGTGTTCTGTGCTACTACACCTTTCTCCTCTCACATTTGTTCTTTCTGTTTGGAAATTTCAAAGCAACCTAAAGGTGCTGGAGACCTGACCTAAGTGGAACTTGATAAAATATATCCTTATGATTATTCTCAGCTCTCAGCAAGGAGATTCTTGAAACCAAAACTTTCCAAGATGCATCTTGATCATTTTGCTCACATGTTGCCTCAATGCAGCTAATAGGACAGCTTGTCTACCTGTCATATGCCAAGCAAGTCTTTGTCTGCAGAGAAGAAATATTTCATTTTTTTGTGCTAGAGAACACATAAAAATAATTTTAATTTCTCTTTGAAGAGGTAATTTACTAGCCTTATTACATAAACAATAGATTTCTGTGTATTCCAGCTTTTGAGTGTCTTTTTTTTTACTAGGATATTCACAATACCTTTTAAGTCTCTTCAGGATCAACCAAATTATGTTAGAATTTAGTTTTAAAACTTAATTTTTATCTCAGAATCTGAAATAGTATCTCTGTTTCCTATGACAAAATTAGGAGGGGATCACTGAGGAGGAGTGGAGTCACATTAAGGAAATCTCCCAAATGTCTACATCAGACAATGTTATTGAGTCATGAAACTACTAGAGCGCAAGGAGAAAAAGACATGGTGTAACTTCAGTCACAGCTTTTTAGTTTATTCAAATGAAGGACCCTCAAATGGTTTAGTTAGGAATTAAGTTAATTGGGTTTGGTGTAAGGTTGGTCTACTTCCTGCTGGAAAGTTTCCCATATTTCCTCAGTATAAGTAGCGGCTGGACTCCCATGTCACCCTGTTAGCCCAGACTTTAATTAGTTCTGGCATTCGCCTCATAATGATAAATGCTGAGATGATGAATGGAAATGCAAATGAGTGTGAAGTGGCTCAGCCATCAGTGCTGAATATCATTAATACCTTCCTACTGTTAAATCGATCAATGTCATCCCAGGATCCCTCTGTTCAGCGGGTGCAGATGGCTGTCCGCCAGAATGCCTTCCATTATATTGGCAGTGGAAACTTTGCGGGTTTTTCCTCCCCATATGCTTTTATTCATCTTTTGCTGAATATTTGTTTGGCAACTAGAACTCTAATATATTTCCAGCTGAGATGATAACTATTTAGGGTCAATAAGCGAGTGGCTAATTTAGAGCAAAATAAATACGAATATGGATCTCTTCTCACATCAGGAGACAAATAGCAAGTGCATATTCAATAAATTGGAGAGCAGTAGTATTTTTCAGGGTGCAAAATTTCATGTTGTAGCAACAAAAAATAAAATAAAAAGATGAAAAGATGTTTATTCATTTATCGGTTGTGTTGCATTTTTGTATTTTACAAGTTTCTGTGTTTGTCAGCATGTCCACAGAAGTAAATTTTGTAAGAATCAAAGGGCCAGATGATCAACATGAAGTTTTAATAGCTAAAACTTTTTTTTTTTTGGTGGGGTCTTTCCTCATAAGAAAACTTTCCAGTCTATGTAGATACAGATGTTTTTCAAGGAACTGTTTTGCACATCTAAACTTGGGACGTAATTCTGTTGGTTCCTTCAGGGATGCTTCTTTGCTTGCACCGAGGGACTATGGCAATTAGCCTTTGTGAATAACCTCTTCTCCATATAATTCTCAACTTTCTAAAAAACTCAGAGAGTAATGAGTCAAGAGTACTTTATTATTTTAGCTCAGGAGGGAGTGTATTTCATCCATAGAGTCCAAAGGATCACCTACTATCAAGGCATCAAGAGGTTACTGAGATTCTGAATACACCAATGTGTATCTGCCTGGAGTCTATTCTCTTGTAGATGATGTTTAGCCATACATGATAACAGCCAAAACATATCATTTTCACACTGTAATCTGTGTAATCAAGTCTCCAGTTGTCTATGAATCTGCTCATCTGTGGCTTTGGAAAGACTGAGGAAAAACATTTTGTGGAGTGTACACAATGTACACTACAGTGACTATGTGAAATGTCTACCGGTCCTTCCATCCCCTTTTCTTCTCACAAATAACACAGTACATCATTCATTTCCCTTCATAAACCCTCTCATTTCATCCTCTCAGTAGGTTGGAAACTCTCCAGTGGATTGAGAAGTTACTGGAACTGGTCCAAACATAAATCACTCATTATCAGGTTCTATTCTCAATATAAATGAAACTGTCTCTTTTTTTTCTAAATGTCTATATTCCAAACATTCATTTCTATAAATCACCCTTGTATTTACCCACTGAATTTGTTTGGTAATGGGATTATTCTCTCATCTTAGGTTAAATGTTTTTTTCTATTAGCATAATGATAATTGAAAATAAAATCAGACAAACCATTTTGTTTCTTTGGAGTCTGTTAGAGCTTTGGCACCTAGAGTAGCACTGGCCAATTTCAACAATATTGGGAACATGAGAAAATAAATTAGACATTTTAGTTAGGAGATTATGTCACTTTATAGGATGGCTAGGGAAATCTGAAACAAATTTTAATAATAAAACAGTAATTTAAACAGAATATATCACACTTAAATTCTGTGTTATTTTTTCTAGGTTTTAATGTTTAAAAAATTATAATGATACCACATGCAAGGAAGGTGCTACACTGACCTATGAAGTGAATATGGACTTTAATGATCCCTTATTATAGTCAACATCTTCATAAAGCCTGAGACAGAAAGTTAAAAACACTGCTCACTTTGATTTGAAGAAGAATAAAACTATTCTGTGGGGGAAAAAAAAGTGCTAGTGATTTGTATCCGTACAATATACAGCCGCAAGCAGATAACAGAAATTATGTCAATCAAAAGCTAGAAAGCTAACTATGCTTCTTTTATTAATGCAGACATACATCTTTATGTCTTTCAGTTTTTGCTTACCCTGTTAACCAAATAACTTTTTAATAGTGATTCCCTTGTCTTTTTAAAATTATTTTCATTCTCGTTACATACTAGCTTTCTATAATACCAGATGTTTATTTAGTACTTTGAAAAACAGTGGACAAAAAAAAATGTAACAGGAGGAGGATTGTGCCCAAAACAGACTCAATCTGAAGTGAAATTAAATGAGGTCTGAAGCACAGAGGTTAACGTGGGAAGTTTGTGACAGAGATTTTGTCAGAAGGCTGTCAGCAAATGCTGTGTCAGTAATGTGACTTCATAAGGGTTTCAGATTCCAAGGCCCTCCAGGCTTCTGGTTTTAGCCATCCAAAAACTCTTACCAAACATTCCTTGAAGCAGCTCTGATATGGTTTGAGATGAAGGTGGTCCAAACACAGCACAACAATGTGTCTGTTTTGCATACTTTACTCCCTTTTATCCCACTGATCTCCTCATAAGCTCTGATGGCCATGCCACATCTCATGCAATGAGAATTTACAGTTATTCAGAGCTTGCTGTTTTAAACAGACTTCCTTTCTCAATTTCTTGGATGCTCATTTCAACTGATAGCTCATCTTAAAATGCATCTTTCAGACTCAATTAGGTATTTTCAATAATCTGTACTTGTGTTATTGCACAAGTACTAATGGATTTCCATTATCAAATTATATTTTTTAATACTTATGTCTTCATTATCTATCCTTATATTTTATATTTTATAGAGCATTTTTCTACACAGTCAAATCTTTTGGTGATTTTGCCATTAGTTTTACAGGAAACAAAATTAGTTTCTGCAATTTTCTTTTTAATTACCATCCAAACTGCAAGACTACTATTCTGGTTGTACCCATTGGCATACCTTTTTTAGTCACTGGAGGTGTGTGCAAAGGGAGATATTATGCAGAATGCATAAAAACAGAATTTTATATCCCTGAGAAAATATGTGACTATTATACATCAAGCTGATAACATTATCCTACTTTTCATTATTAAAGGCTGTTTTCAGTTACTTATGGCTGTAAGAATTCTGAACCATTTGGTGCATGTCTACAGCTGCACATGTGCCTGTGAGGTTCTGGCTGCACACATATGGGTAAAGCCTCACATATAATTTCAGGTATAGAATATTTTCTATTTATAGCTAAAAAAAGCAATCAGGGTGACCAGAAATAGAGAGAGACACTGATCATATAGAAAGACTGTGGATGAAGGGAAGTTAGGTACTAAAAGCAGGACTGGGAGCGCAGTGAATGACACTGAAGTAAAGGATAAGTCTTGCTAAAGTCTGACAAAGTTGGAGACAGAAGGCCTCTGGCTGGTTAGGTAAGGGAAGTAGGAGGATTCCCATCCGATGCTGAGAAAGAATCAGGGCTCCCAGAGCCTCAGGTACATCTTAGAGGTCAAAAAGAGTTCTGTGAAAGCCCTAGGCAAACTGTAGGCCTCATTTACCTCTGAGAATGTCTCTATGCAAAGGACAAAACCTCACAACTGCTGATTGTAGTCAGACATGATAGAAGCTTGTGCCATGGTCTAAAAGGTTTTAGTTCAGCTAATGACAGACATAAGATCTAAGTCTTAATTAATTTCAAAGGTCTAGGAATTACAAATGAAATATGTGAACCTAGAAAAGCCAGGCAAAAGCAGAACCTATGCAAAGTCAAGGTTTCCATGTATGAGCAACCTTATCTAAGCTTATCACACTTTGTGTGATACTGAGAAATTACTGGATCAGAGAAGATTACAGGAAGTTTTGTGGTTAAAACAGCCTTAGAGGACTGGATTAAACCTTGCCTCTTGTCATACTGGTTGTTAATGAGGCTGGTCTAGTCATTTCAACCAAACTTTTTGCAGGTGGTTACTCATTATGTGCTGTTCATTTTATGGGTCTCTGATTTGCAAATTTGCTGGGTGCTCATATTTACATTGGTAAGAGCTCTGTTAGTAGGCAGCTAGAGAACAGAGAGCCCGTACAGAGAAACCAGGCCATATGCTTTCAAACAGACAAGCAAAAACCAGAGCATGAGGGTAGGCCAGGTGGACTACCAAGCTGCTGAAGATGCCATCAATATCAAAGGGGTTTATCTTTTTCACAGCTCCCTGCTGTTGCCTTTTGCTGACCAGTCAGAACACCCACTCAGAAGTTCCACTAAGTGGGAGAGAGCTACAAACCTCAGTCTGCAGAGTGCAGGGCAAAGCTCAAATTCATGATGCTACATATCAATGTTTGGGTGGTATTGCAACATGTCTCTGAGAACAGTCAGCCTACACCTATAAAATTAATGTTTCTACATATCAGATTTTCCTGTAAAAGAAAAAAAGAAACAATCAAAAACCACTCAGCAAACAAAATTGAAACAAAACAAAGCAAACCACCACAACAGAAATAGCTGCACTATTCTGCATTGCCTTTTTCTTTTGATACTGTTTGCTATGTACTTTTGTACTACAATGATGACCAGGACACATCATCACAAAATTACGATTTCTCTCATGTGGGCAAGGTTTGGATAACACTCAGAAAACATGTCATGAGCCTTCATTGAGTAACAAGGGTGAAAAGAAACACTCAGGATTTGCTGCTTTTGGTAACATCCATTCATGCATGCGTGCATGCATGCATCCATCCATCCTTCCATCCATCCATCCCATCAGTCAAATCACAAAAAACCACAATGTGATCATGTAATTAAAGACTACAATCACACCCTGCAAAAGAGACAACCACATCTCCAGATTTTTAATATCTGAAAGCCTGACAACAAATTTAAGTGTTCTTCTAATTAGGGCTTTCTTTACATTATGAAGGCTGGAAGGAAGAGACAGTGAGCAACATTCTGTTTCCAAGCACTATTGATAATATGAAAGAAGATTAAACGTTCATATGACAAAACCTACTCTACGGGGATCAATTTGTTAATGACAGATTTACAGGCTTGTATAAATTCAGCATGGCTGCACTAAGATCAAAATACCGTTAATTTACATCGGTGTCATTTGTAGTTTGGTTTTATCCTTAATCTTGTGTTTCTCTTTAGTCATTGCAATTTTACAGAAGCATGTCATAACTCAAGAGTGAAATTTTCAGGACTAGAACATCACTGTAATAATTTTTGCACATATACACTCGGAGATTTTAAATACATATGAAGAATTAATTAATTTGAAACTGACGGAGAATTCTGTCAGCATAATTAAAATAAAAGACAATTGTAAGGTGAGTCTGGAGGAAAGCAGGACAAGGAGAAGGTTGGGTTTCTGCAATACTTTGCAGGCACAGAAAGGTGGAGGCAGCTGAATTAACAGCAAAACAAAGAAAACACAATCATAAACAAAATGAGGAATACGTATGGCATTCTCATGGCTACAGATAGATGTCAAAGCTGACTGTTTTCCTGAATCAACTTTACTCAACACCTGTGAGCATGTGATTAATTTAACCACAGAGTACACGGTGTACTTTTCTTTCAGTAAAAAAAAAAAAAAAAAAAAAAAAAAGTTGACCTCTGGTATTGCAAAAGAAAGACAATCAGCTAACCTAATAGGCCCTTTATTTGCTAATCAAACCTCTCATTAACAATTAATTGGATCAAAAGTTCGCTGGCCATTATTGCTGTGTCAGTTCAACTCTGAGGGCCTCAGAGGATGAAACTAAATGAGCTGGTCAGGTTATAAATAATTTCCAGTGGCTACTCCTCTTACCTCGGGCTATTCAGGTAGAGGTCAATGTCCTGCCTACTGCAGGCAGAAAAGACAGTTGCTGCGTCAAGCAAGAGGCATTCTTCCT
Organism: Corvus hawaiiensis; assembly: GCF_020740725.1. Lineage (NCBI taxonomy): Eukaryota > Metazoa > Chordata > Aves > Passeriformes > Corvidae > Corvus > Corvus hawaiiensis. Next base: position 2,042,185 of record NC_063242.1, read on the forward strand.
TTTCTAAGAAGCTCATTTAGGCTTAGTAATTTAAACCTTTGTAAAAAGCCACAGTATAAAAAGCAGCTCTGTACTGCAATGTTTCTGCATGTACTTGCTTATCATGACTGAATCAAAGCAACATTTCAGATTGCTTAAAGCCTTTCAAAAATAAAAGAAGCCAGCAGTTGCTTTAATCAGGAAATCTGCTTCTTAAAGAAACCCTGCAGAGACACCTTTATGGCAATATAATTATTTGTTTCTATTCTTAACCTAATAATCCAGGTAGTGACTGACAGAGTTCAAACACTGCCCATCAAATAACATGAAAGGACCTGTCAGAAGTGAATGAAGATACAAATGAGAAAAAAGTGAACAGAGTTTGGTCCAATATATGTGCCATGCCATATTTAACTGTTGGTTTCTTCTTTTTCATTAAAAAAAATAAGGAGGGAGGGGAAGAAAAATCAGTCTTTCTCTTTTCCCTTTAGACAAAAAGGGACAAGCAGGTACATCAATTCTTAACATACACATAGTATAAGTCAATATTAGGAAGGAGGGCAAAGTGGTGTGGGCAGGATAAGTCTCAAAGACCCTCTGTGATAACTTCAATAAGCTGACAGGACTATTTGTTCATCATAAGTAAATTAAAAGAACAAAATAGAGCAGGAGGTGACATTCATCCAGGGCCATTCCATGAATCAGACAAGGAAAACGAGTGGCACAAAATGTGTGGACAGGATGGTAGGAGGGAGGAAGGAATCTAGAAAAACCAAATGCAGAAATGTAGTGCCATGCAAGAATTTATGGGTTTCAAGATAGGGTGTAAAAGTTGCAGAACTGTGGGGCTGCTTGTATAGGTTAATCAAATGGAAGAGCTACTTTATTGAAAAGAAAAAAAGTGTGAGCCATTTAAGAGAAGAATCTTAGGAAGTGAGAGGTTCATAAGTGCTTTTAATAGGATTTTATGCATACAGTAATGTTACCTTGGCCAAATAAGGGAGCTGAGTATATAGAGAAGCTGAACTGTTCCTTGCAAAGGCAGTACCTAACAGCTCAAGCTGTCACCTAGAATAGAGGGAAAATCTGAAAAGAGAGGGGTATAGAAGAGTTCTGGTCATTCACCAATTATACAGGACAGTAACTCCAGATGCTGCACAAAGCTGTGTGTACACGGTTTCTTTCCTGTCAAATGAAATGGTCTCCTAACTGGCCAGAAGGCATGGAGATGTGGTTAGGTCAGCATGACATTAACATATTTATATAGCTTTGGCAAGGCTTGGGAACAAAACCAAGTTATCATCTGCTTGGAGCACGAACAGAGGGAGATCAAAAAAAGATTGATAGCTCTGAGTAGCTGAGACTTGGAAATTTCTAGTGCATAATAATGTTCTTAGGGACTTCTAGAAATTAGGGATTAAAGTTCTGGATACAACTACTGCTATTGCACAGTCCCACTGCTGCAACAGATCGTGTCTACAGCATATCTCCAATTCACAACCTGTGTGTTGGGGGAAAAGATGGCTAACAAGCATTATGCCTTCAGACACGGAACTCTCAGTCACTGGTTGAGCTACATAGCACCACTTGTAACTGATTTTAACAGAAATTAGGATGTATAGGGAGAAGAGGGTGACTCACTACCTCGAGAATGGTATCCCAGGTCTGGAGAGGAGCCAGGAGAAGGAAACGTTGACCCTGGAGACACCCCTCCTTATTAATTTTGCAGTTAAGTGAAAGATGCACTGGTCAGGCAGGATTTGGCTAACTCTGACAGGATTAAATATACATGATTCCATTTCAGTGACAGGCTGCTTTGCTGTCAGGCATATGTATCAAATACGACGTAGCTGTATTTGGAGATATTTTATCCATTTAGTAATGTATATTATTATATATATACATACTTCCCTCCTGATTACTTATTTTCAATACATTAGCAAAGATGTTCCCCAAAGGGCTGCAAAGGGGGCCTGGGAACCGGATAAGACCATTCTCCAAGCTTAAATTTTTAATATTAAAATGCATTGAGATTTGCTATACACTTGCTCAAGATGTATTGCCCCAAGCAAAACAGTGTTTTATAGATGGACATGCAATTTTGTTGCTTTCAGCCGAGGGTCACATTTGTTTTAGTGGCTTTGGGATATGCAAAATAATGAATGAAGTATAAATAAACATTCTATGTTTAAAAAACCCCAGAATGTTAAGTATTTTATACTCATATACTCTCATACACACATACACATTTTATGTCCCTTTATGTTGAAATAGATCTTGAACGAGCAAAAGTCAAGTAAAAATTATTATATTTTAACTTTTATTTTTATTACATGAGACTTCATCTTAGATACCTTGGGTGAATCCAGCCTCTGGTGAATCCAGCCTCTTTTTCCACTGACAAAGCACAATATTTTTAGTTTAAATCATACCAAGAGTAATCCCTAACCTTCTTACTCTCCTGCAAAGAAGAGACATCTGTTTCAGCTGGAGCATAGCTGAAGTGAGTGTAAGAGGAAGTTACATTAGATCACTTCTGTCTTCCTAATTTTAAATGACACCGGTATTTGAACCATACTTCATTAAATATTCCTGAACATGTTCTATCTCTACAGCTCACTTTCATCAACACATTCAGGGAAACTTGTGTGAAAATCTTTCTCTTTGAATACATAATGTAAGATTGCTAATCATGCAATAATCTCATGTATTGATTTTGCATTATTCCTAATGGGGAAAGAAAAGTAATTCTAACAGTTCCATTGGTTTGATAAAAATTTTAGCTAAGGTTATGCTCTGACTACTGTAAAAGCAGTTTAATTCACACTAAATCCCCATTTTATCCCATGCAACTCTGTTTAAAAATATCTATTTCAGATATTGTATGTATCAATGATGTATCAGTGCACTTACTTCAGTAGGAAAATTACTTTTTTGTGGTTTGTAGGAAACTACTTGAGCCCTTTTTTTTTTTGAGTTATGGGCAGGAAAACAATGTTCGGAGCAGTTAGTGGTAAAATAGTGAAAATTTAGCCAAGGCAGGCATCCTAACTTCAGGTAGAGTTAAGATTTTGTAATATTATCCCTAAATTAATATTGTCTCTGTTAATAGGGAAACAGGGGAAATACAGCATCATACTGATAAGTTTAACCATTTGTTTAATATTGAGCTTTATTTTCAGAAGGGTTGGGGAAAATCACAAAAAGGAAAAACAAGGGACAGTAGATGGGAAATGAAAAAATATTTTGCTTTCAAAAGCTGAAAATCTCAAGCATTTTTATATGCCATGAAATTAAATTAAAATTTGAACTAATGTCTCAAAACTGTGGGTGACCTTTACTGATGTATTTACTAAAAAATAAAAAGGAAATTAACATTTACAAAATTTTAAGTCACTACATAGAAAAAGAAATAATTTCTTTGTGTTAGAGAGCTCTCCTATTGTATATATTAACATGTTAAAGCAAAGCCTCCTCTTCACGAGCTGTTGCCTTGAGCTGGGTTTAGGCAGACAGTGTGATTGCTGGGAAGGTATAAATGAAAGCATGTGTCTGTAGGTGAGTTAGGCTCAGAACTAATTTGGAGAAAGAGTTAAGGCAGTGGTGCTGCACTGTTTGACCTTTATCAAAGGTCTCTTCTCGTGAAGACAGACCTTTGAAATTTGTTCACTTGTCCTCTTTTCCTTAGTCATACTCTGGTGATCAGATGGGATGACACAGGTTTTGCTACAGTAGCCTTACATTGCCTGAGGACATTTTCAACCTAAGTTATCCAGCTTTAAAAAAGCACTGCATTAACGGCATGAAAAAAACCCCAGCACTGTCATAGGGCTGGAATGTTATCCTTGTGGTTTGTTGTCACTTCTGTAGCATGTGGCATTGTACAACAGAGGATGCCTCCTCAAACTATGTAAATCAGTGAAGTTTTAGCAAAGAAAATTATCCACATTCTTTTAGAACCTCTAAAGATCTAGATGAAAATTTGCAAAGTTAATATCAGGTTTCTCTTTTCCTAAACTATAGATAAGCAAATATTTTCCAATGTAGATGAAAATTTTGAACATTTTAAATTATAAAAATGGGATGTCTTAAACTTTTTTTAAAACAGAAGTTATAACTAGATTCTTTTCTTCCAGATTTTGTATGGTAAGTAGAACTTCTAATGAGCTGAAACACCTCTAATAGCCTTTTTGACAGCATTAACATTGACGTAAACAGTATTCAATGTATTATTCCTAAACCAAAAATGACAATTAAAAGTTAAAAAACACAGAGGTTTAGTAAGTTTATGTGGTTTTGTTTTAATTTAAGTTTTTATTTCAGTCTTGCCAAGAATAGATACCTAGCAGAGAAATACTGGTATTTATATATGAGTACATTGTCACTGCCTCTGGAACACACAGATTTCACAAGCTATCCTTCAATTTCAGCGCTCACTGCTAATGTAGGTAAATAACAACAGCAGAGTCCTCCCTCAGCCACCATAGATGAATTTCAACATATCTGTATGTCTTTCTATTTGTTCTGTTAATAGTAAAGTAACAGTGCCTTGCTCTAAGGAAATATTTGCATTACAGAAGAAATGTACTAATTTGCAAGGTCTGTGTTAAAACCAAATGAATCCTACCAAATCACTCAGACTACATAATGAGAGGTGAAATGGAACAAACTTTTCAGTACTGTTTGGCCTCATCATTCTAGAAACCTGCAACATCTCCTGATTAGTCATTCACTAGCCAGAGAAGGGAGAGGTGAGGCAGAACTGTAATATAAGAGGAGGGCTTTGTAATTAATTGATATCTACTTTTTATCTTGCTGTGGTTTTTTTCTTTTCTCCTTCAAGCAGCAACAGAGTGAAGTGTTAGGAGTATAAGTCTGAGGAAAAGGGATGTTGCTTTTGTTCAAGTTGAGGGTCACTTTAAGTTATCTTTTCATCTATCTTCTGCTTTAGAACTGATCTTTTCATTAATGTCTTCTCTTGTGAAAGAGTTAGAGAAGGAGGGGAAGAGAGAGAGGGATTTCTAAGCATTTTTCAATGCACATCAAGTAAAATTTCCTTGATATCATCAGACAGCTTAAGCATTAAAAAAAACCCGTTCAAAGGGGAAAAAAAAGAACACATTTACAAAATTCAGGATCACATCAATGTTAAATGTTTTGGAACTCATTTCTAAGCAAAAGCATTTGGGGTTCTTGTGCCTGGAGGCTTCCTTAAGTCAAGACACATACAACGAGAAGTCTTGGATACCTGCCCAGGCAGACTGTGCCAAAGTCATCTCTGGCAGTCCTTACAGTGGAGATTATAGTTAAATGTGAACGATTCACATTACTTTCTATTTTCCAGTTCTGACAGATGGAAACAGATACCAAAGAGGAGTCCAAATCTCTCCACATGTTGATCCATCTCACTCATCATGCTCTATATACTGCGTTCAAAGCACAGAGCTATTGCGCAGAGAACATTTTGAGAAACCTTTCATGCTAGGAAGGAAATAAAATCAAGTACACACAAGAAGATACTGGCAGGGATCTGTGCTCTGTTTCTGATCTAATGAAAAAGACAAGATGTAGATCTACAGCACCTGACTTTAATATAACTTATTCAGACCAAGCTGAAGGAAAATTAGGTTAATGCCATGGGTCCTTTGGTCAGACATGGCCTTCGGTGTAGCCATATCTACCAGGGACCTAAAAATGCTGCGCTGTTGTGAAGGTTCAGTTGCCTGAATGTTGCTTCTCCATTTTTTACACAGGGACCATGAGGAAGCAGATGCAGGCAGAGCTCCACTACTGCTAGGCACTACAAGATAAAGTAGGATGAATGGGGCCTGAAATTCAGGACACTTTCCAATATGTTACTTGTATTCATGACACTGCTTTCTGTATTTTGTATCTCATTCTGACCCTAAATTAAACATTGCTAAGGCTTGTCAGGGTCTAAGAAGATAAAGCAGGAAAAGCAGCAGCAGCATGACAAAACTTTTTTCTGTAGTAGTTCTGCTAATAAACAGCAGAAAAACACCAAGTCTCTGAAAATCCAGAAGCCAAAAATAACCCATGTATAGAAAAAAAGGAGGTGAAAACTAGAAATAATTTTTTTATATTGATTTCTTAAGAAGATGAAACTTATGTGTATTATAAGCTGTCTGACCTCCCCCATTATTTGTTTTACCCACTGAGGAGATAGGCATCTCAGAGATTCTGTGTTTCGACAAGTTTCATGAAAATCTGTCACTAAGCATGGGGGAAAGATTCAAGGGAAGGTCCTGCTGAAGGAAAGGCTGAATCCTGAGCTCAGCCTTACTTGTTCTTTGACCACCTGGCAGCCTGAGTGCAGATACAGGCTGGCAAACACTGCACCTGCAGTTTGGCACCAGCAAGGTGTACGCTGCCCATTTGCAGCTGATGGCTTTCGTCAGGGAGAGACATATGGGGTTTAAATGTAGGGTTTGGTGGGAGGGTATTTGAGACATCTCGAGGAATCACAATAGGCAACGTGGAACACAAATCTGTGAAACAGGGTTTCACTGCCTCTGTTGTTGGAGGAACAACTTACTAAATTTGTATGTGAAAGAATACACCACTAAAAAACTTGCTGTGTGGGGAAAAAGGCCCTTTCCACCCTGAAAGAATCAAATTTCTCTCAATAATTGGATGCAATAGATTAGAAAGCACTGCTTGAACTACTTAAAAGTCATTTGCGCTCTTTAAAAGCATGTTATGTAAATGCTGTTATTTTTACTTTGGAACACAAAGGAAAGGTAGAAAGATATTTGGATATGAGGATGGTGCTATCCATATCTGAATTTTACTAACACTCCCCTGAAACTCTCTGTAATTGTTTTCCATTAGGGATAAGAAACTCAGAAATAAGGGAGTGGCTGACCAATATTTTGTTCACAAACAATGTTGTCTAATAGTGGCAGTAGTAATCACGTTAAGTGTTTCAAATCCAGAGACTCAAGAGAACTGTGTAACACAAGAGAGCTTTTCAGCCTGTGAATCAGGCAGAGGATGATGTGACCAAGAAAGATTACAATCAGTATATTAAAGACAGAAAAACCTGGTTGGAGAGATCTGGGTTGTTTAATCAACTGGCATCAAATTTTCAAAACCAGCCTAAGTGATAGGAATGGCGATAAGAGAGGATTTGCAGCTCGTGGTTGTTCTCTTCTAATTTGACTTCTGCACCAGCTGTGTGACTATGAACAGTTACACAGTAATATATTCATGCATAAGACTTCCTTGTTGCATAAAGTGTGCTCAGAAAGGACAATTGAAATTAAACTTTTAAAAAATTAAAACTGAAACTGAGGACCTCAACTGAAGAATTGTGGATTTTTATTTGATTGCTTGTTTTCACATATTTCGGTTGGAGAATTGAAAGAATGAAAAAGAAATAGTTTCACATCAGGATGAAATTTATACTTGAGGAGGTTTAAAAGTCAGCTGAGCTCTCACAGACAAATTAGAAAACTATTTTTAAATCTTCTTAGACATTCTTTCTCTTTCATTTAAAACTTTTAAAAAATTCAAGTGTTGTCTTCAAGTGGAAAAGAACCTCCACATTCCATTAAAAAGAGTAAAAAAGAAGTATCTCAGATATTTTGCCTTCTTTTTTATTTTCTTAACCATAACTACTCAGTATTTTGACTGTAAATCATGAACATTTCAGTTTCTGCCAAACTACATTTTTTAACAGTTAATCCACTTAAGGATATCTAGACATGGGTGTATCATAACACAGAGTTGCCCTGTCAGATTAATGCATTACTCTTGGGTTATGATGATGTTACTAAAATTTTGTCTATCCATAACCAGATGTCTTATGATTTATGTCTCTTCACAAGACTATTTGCAGTAGGAGATAAATGAAACACTAATGTTCCATATGTGGCTAATGCAAAAGTAAAAAATGCAGCTAAGGGAACAAAAAGTTATGCAAATTCCATGCAATTGCTCAATAATGTGCTGTTCAATGGAAAAAAAAAAAAAAGTTGAAAATTTAAGTTATGGGAAATTCACACAGAAGGGTTGCCATCAAAGGAAGATAAAAATTTTTAAAACCATGCAAAAAATACAAGGCCAGATATTTGATGCCATCATTAGTTATAACAGAAGGAAATGATCCTTTACTAATAGGCATACGTTAAAAAAAGTATGTACTATAAAATACCAAGTATAATTTCGCCATATCAATGTGGCTAAGTGTAATTTTTTAAAAAAATTTCCAAAACAGCATGTAAAAATAAAGAAAATAACACTTAAAGCAAGCTTTTTATACACTAAAATCTTCTAGAAGAATTAATTTAGAACACTGTAATTTCTTCAGTAGAAACAAAGCCATGCACAGCACCAGTTGTGTGAGCAATAATAACCGGCAGATGTAAAGTCACTGATCTTGAAGTTTGAAACAGATACTTGCTCAAAGATGTAAATGCCATACCTATCCCTTAAATCAGTAGGCACGGTAAAAATTTTGGAATTTGCCTTCTTATCACGAAATGGTATTCAAAACAGAGTGCAAAGTATTTTTTATAGCAAGGGCATATATACATGCAGTTGAGTCTAAAAGGCAACAAAACCAAGGTAGACAGTGACTTTGCTGGACTCTAAGGAAACACAGGGCTGGTCATATTTTTTAAATATGTCTAACAGCTGCTATTTAGAACTCATACTTAATTTTTATTTTGAGACTCTAAGATACATGATTTTGATAAGATGTAGTAATATAGTGTTAGTAGAAAAAAGGGAAAATGTCCTAATTTTCATAGACTGACTGTATAATTGAACATGTAAAGGCTTAGAGACCAAATTTAAACTGAAAAACTTTGAACCTAAACAATTTTTTTGCCTCATTGTAAGTGATGAAGTGTGGTGATGTGAGGTTTTATTGTATTTTCATATGTTTTCTGTATCCCAATGGTTCATCCCTACCTTCCCCACTCCTACTCCCAGCTGGTTTGCCGCAGACCCAAGCTGCTCCCCTGGTGCTCCCTACATGGTTGTTCTCCTCCCCTTGTTCTAGCTCTTTCCCTATCAATCACCCAAACCCCTCCTGTTGTTCCCGAAAGTTCTGTGCCTGTTACCAAAGCCCTCCCTGTTTACCCTTATATCGTCCCCATCAGTCCCCCGAGATCCTGTCCCCTGGAATACCTCCCCTCTTGGAAATCCCCTAAACCTCGAGGCCCCATTGGGGCATGTGATCCCTTTCCCTCCACCCCTCGAGGCTATTGGCGTATGTGATTGTCTATCCCTGTCCATATCTCTCCCCTAAAGATCCCTATTGGTCCCCTGTTAAGCCATCCCCACGGTAATGCCTCCCCTTATAAGGTGTTGCCCAGAGCTGCTCTGGGCTTGTCCTCTGTGGATACCCTTTGATGAAGTTGGGTTCCCTCCGGTGGCAAGCCTCCTGGCTGCTTTTTATCTCTCCCCTCGTCGGGGGCTGCTGGCTGCTACAGTGCCTGGAGCCGGTGCTCCGCAGGGTAGAGCAGAGGCTTCAGAGGAGCAGCTTTAAAGCTGAGAGCCTCCAGCTGCTCCCCGCTCCTGCCGCACACCACTGGAGCTAGCCTGGGCAGTGGGCAGCAGCGGTCATTGCGACAATGAAGGTTGCTTTTAACACTGATTTTTTTTATATATTATTCTTGCTCAAGACTTTAAAAATTGTTTCAAAATGCTGACTTAAAATATCAAATTTTATTTTTAATTAGTCCTTTCTCACAGTCTCCAGAACTAACCTTTATAAAACACAAAGTGGACTTAAACCACATAGGGTGTGTATATTGAATAACAAAATAAAAAGCATTAGTGCCATTCTATTTGAGAGAAAACGAAAAAATGGTGCTGCTTCTGAAGCAAATCAGACAAAACAAAGAGGAAAGAACAAACGACATCATGAATAAAAGAGGCTGTGAGTCAGAAGACCCATATCTCTTAAGAAAAAAGCTTGGTCTGCTATCATTTCATCTGAGTGGCTGAACATCTATCACCTGTCCAGCACTGACTGAGCTCCATGTCCTGAGATGAGAGAAGATCTTACGTGTGTAGGTACAGCTATTCTCCCCTAAGCTGTAAGACCTAGAGGACACATGTCCATATTGCTGCCACTTGACAGAAGAACTTTCAGGGAAGAAAGCAGGAGCGATGAGGCCAGAGCCTCACAGTATAATTCTGACAGGTGATTTAGACCCTGCAGGTCACTGACAGGCCACCGCAGTTCAAAACTACTAAACCCAGGAATACTGCCTGTAGTAACTTCTCAATGAGAGAGCGGCAGAGGTGAGAGTCAACCTGCCTCAACCAATCCTCCAACTATCTTTAGAGGACCACATACAAAGAGCAACTCTTAAACAGGTAAAGGTCAACACTGACAAACCCTGACCTTCAAGTTTTTCCCAAGTTTTTCCCAAGTCACCATCTGCTAAACTTTGCCTTGATATTGCTTCATTTATACTGATAGAGCTTGGGCTGGTTTTGGCTGAGGCAGAGTTAATTTTTCTTCACAGGGTTTAGTGTGAGGCTGAGTTTCGGATTTGTGGTGAACACAGGGTTGATAATAAAGAGATGTTTTTGATATGGCTGAGCAAGGCTTGCATAGAGCCAAGGTCTTTTCTGCTTTTTGTGTTGCTGCACTTGCAAGGATTTTGGGGGTGCATGGAAGTCTGGGAGGAGATACAACTGGGACGGTTGATCCAAACTGACCAGAGGGATATTGCGGATCATATGGCATCATGCTCAGGATATAAAATGCAGGAGAAAATGAAGAAGGTGGGGGCATTTGGAGTGATGGCTTTTGTTTGCCCAGTTGCCATTACGGGTGATGGGGCCGTGCTCTCCTGGAGATGGCTGAACACCTGCCTGCCCATGGGAAGTGGTGAATTATTTCCTTGGTTTTGGGTTGGTTGTGTGCATGGCTTTTGCTTTCCCTATTAAACTGTATTTATCTCAATGCACGAGTTTTCTAGCTTTTGCCCTTCCAGTTCTCTCCTCAATCCTGCTGGTGGAGGAGTGAGTGAGCAGCTGCATGGGGCTTGGTGTCTAATGGGGGATGAGGTTTAAACCACAGTGTTCTTTAGCAAGTTATTGCATGCCACGTGTTGGGATATCAGATTCAATCATCTGGAGCACTGCAATCATGTATTCAGATTTCACAGATCTGATAACCCCCTCTCTGTTGTTCATAGAACAGCATTATTTTTCATCATGACTATTTTTTGACAATATTTATTGTATCTGTTTGCTGGTACTTTGCAGTTAAATAATTAAAACTTACCTAGTTCAGGGAGAGAGGCTGGACTATCTTCTGGATTCTGAGAGTTTGTTTGCTGAGTTGCGGTTCCAGTCTCCCCACTGCAACAAGTTGCCTTACATAAATTTGGTGAGAGGATGAAAGGCTGCACTTGACCTCGTTCTGCCATAGTACCTCCTGATACATCTAAGAGCAATACCTGTTCTAAACATGCTTCTGAAGAAGACCTAGTTATTTTGTCCTATATCAAGAAGCAGTCTAACTTGAGGAATTCCATGGCCAAAAAGCTGAGAAAATCCACAAAACAATCAAAACACCCGACACTGTTATCAAGTGTGTGCTTTTTCAATATCCAGTCCACTGCAGAAGCCCAAAACAGAGAAGCCCCACTGCTTCTCACAAGTGGATTTAAGTTTCTCCGTTGTACTGCAGGATACTGATTTCCAGGCATTTATGAGGTGGTTTAGTAAAGAGGAAGAAACACCCTGTTGATGAAGGATATAGTGACAAACAGGCCTAATCAGAGGTTCATGCACGTCTGAGACCAGATGTACACTTCACCTTCACAGCTATCTCCCAGTGTCTTGGTCACTGCAACAAACAGCTCTGGCACTGACTTTTGGCAAAGAGGAACTAAATCAGCATCATTCACCTTGGAACAGCCGCAAACTCCTTGACTCTCATGTGTTTTTTTTCTCTGAAATTAAGGGAGCAGGTCCCCCGGCAGCAGGACACAGACTGTGGTCAATAACAGTATGCCATTGCTTTCCTGTGTCCTCAGCTGCAATACAGTTGATGCCATGAGCAGGGTGACCTTGCAAACTGTCCATTTGTTTATCATCCCACACTGCAGCCATGACACAGTGTTGTGATAGTTGTCCTACACAGGCTTCTTCAAACCCAGTATTTCCAAGGTTCCTGTTTAAATTGATTTAACAACTCACTGCTACTAAAGGGGGTAATTCATAGTCCTCCTTCTCACCCTTGCTTCCAAATATGAGTTTCTTGCATCATAACTTATGCAAGTGAATTTATTTGTTAACCAGGTTGATGCATTAAATTCCAGAAAACAAATTCAACAAAACATTCTAGTGGACGAAGTCAGCACACAGATATGATCAGTGCGTACAATGTGGAAGTTAGGTCCACACAGGTAGCAAGGGAATAGTAAAGCAAGAAAAGGATGAGGAGAAAGGACAAAGAGAAGGAATGGACAGGAAAGGATGAACAGTGAAGAAATGCTTTGCCCATTGAAATGGCAGGAGGTAATTAGAAACACCCAGCTGCCCCTTACCTAGGTGTGCAGGTCATAATTCCAGTGTTACCACTAGTCCTTTCCAAGCATCAGATCCAGAGACACTGGGTTAGCACTGTTGAACTAGACCAGTAACGAGGCAAATAGAACTGACAGAATCTCCACCTCCTGTGAAATCCTGTGTCTTGGAGTGTCCTCATCCTGGCTCAGGATGAAAAGTAACAATTTTTTTTCATGCACCTGGCAGAGACAAGGCCCTTCTCCTGCATATCTCATATATGGCATTTTAACTGCTAGGGCAAATGTCTGTCATCCCTCTCCCACCCATGTGGAGTAGGAGAAGAGAGGAGGGATATAGATGGATCATCACTTCAAACCAAGTGAAGTTTGGGAAAAACTACACTAGAAATAATGTCAAGAAGCAAGGAAGAAGGCAGTGTGAGGCAGGTGAATTTGAAATACCTGTGTATGAATGCTGGGGAAAGGCACAGTCTGCTGTCCATACCTCCTTCCATGGAGGCATTTCAAAGGAGTTTGGAAGCACAGTGTGGAGTGTAAAGTCATAGCGGGGGGCTCAACAGTGTGGCCTTGTGAAACAGATCCAGTGTGACCTGTGGATAGCCTCTTGAGCCACAACAGCCTGGAATCTACTGGCAAGGCTGGATATTCCTGCAACACAATGCATGGGAGGGTCTTTATAGAGTGTTCCTATAGAAAACAGGTAGCTATTGAACCTGGCAGCAAAAGGTGTCACAGGGAAATACTGTGACTGGTCCCATATCCTCTATGGATACAGCGAGGTGAGCCACACAGGTCTTGACTTTTCTTCCTGTAAATGTTTGTAATTTTCCTGTTGTTCATTAAACAGTCAGTTTCACTGTACAAAAATATTTAAAGAGTTAAATATTTAAAGAGTTGAACAACAAGCACATAAGCACTATGTGGTACTAGAACTGGGTGGCATTACAGAGAAAATGTCTTGAAATTGGCAAATCAGGGAAAAAGGGGGAAGTACATGGAGAATCTAAAGACTGTTGAGAAAGCCCATGTCTCCAGAAACATGTGTAAACAAAGGATACAAGAATGTAATCTCTTCAAGGCAACAAGTGAAGTAATAAAGAAAAAAAGATATGTGTGAACATTTGTAAAATGATCTGATCCTGTTGAGTTTTAGTTTCAGGTAACATGAAACCAGAATGTTTACCAGACAGTGCCACTGAAGTCAGGAATAATTAAATTTCACCAATGGTTGTTTTACAGGAAACAGTAATAAGAAAATAAACTTTTGATGGCTATGCATGGCTACTGAATTAAGCATGCAACTGTAAAGAGATTATTTCCATTAAATCCCTAATTTGAGAACAGACCTTAGAAGACTTCAGAGAGTCAAAAACGAGAAGCTAACCACAAGGGAATTCAATTTACAGTTAGAAGAACTGGAAGAGCAGAATAAACCAGCCAAGTATAAAGACCAGCTGACAAATTTCGGTGAAAGGATGGTAAAGGTGAAAAAAACATGGGGGGGGGGGGCCTTCAAGCTGCATACAGAGACAAGTTCAATGAATTCTGAAATAGCAAACAGAACAACAGCAAAATACTAAAATACTCACAGCACATAAACACAAGTTTTGGAAATGGCCACCATTAATGGACACAATAAATAATTTTTTCAAGAATGCCCAAAACTTAGAAACTGTATCTATTGAGAAATAAAACCTATGTATTCTTAAGAAAGGACATTACACCACTAACATCCCTCCAGGAATTAGATTGTCCAGAATTAAGAGGATTTTGGAAGAGAGTATTTCATCTACTGTAAAAATATAAACAACAGCATTAATGAAGAGGACTTTTTTATGAAAGCTGTTCAAGAGAAACCATGTCTATTGACTGGAATACTATATTAAACAAAAATTAAACATATTAAATATAAATTGGACATGAGTGAAAAAATGAATTTGAGAGCTGCAAATGTTTTGGAGAGAAAAATCTAGTCTTAATAGGAGTATACTTGAACTATGTATGGAGGTAAAGCAAAAAATCCTGACAGATTAATTACTGGAATTATGTCAGAAGCAGGATATCGATATTGAAGAGAACACATCAGAGACTGCAAGTTCCTGCAAAAGAGTTGATATTGTAGAAGAACAATGAAACATGAAAAAAGAAATGGCAAGAAAAAACACATGAAAAGAAAACAAAATTGTAGAAGTAGCAAAGGAATAGCCAAATTATGATAAGTATTCAAATGCCATAAAGAAAATTATAAGCGAAATAATGCAGATGCTGCTAATAATATGGGCATTTTAAATTAAATAGATAAAATAAATAAATACATTATGACATATGAAATGAAAAAAGTCATCTGGTGACATCCATATTAATATGTATATATTATTTTCTCATACAGAGAAATGTATCTATTATACGTTGAAATTATCCAGGAAAGGGCACTATTAGAAATTATGTCTGAAAATTCTGTAAATCAAACAAGCAAAACTAACATTTACTAGACATTGTGCTATGTCAGGGGCAGACAGTGAACCACAATTTAATTACCTCAAGTTAAAAATGTTATTATGGAAAACAGTCCTACAATTGTGAGGGAAAAAAAATCATCAACCAAATTAAGAGAAAACACCCACATGAGTAATAAAAAATTCATTTTGATGCAGTGAAAATTTCAGGAATTATTCAACCCTAATCTAAAGCTGTATAAAAACCCAAAAGCCTCCCATTACTCTGCCAGAGCTATGCTAATTCACGCTCAGTGCTGGGAGCTAACCAACTCTTGGAGAACCCAGCAGCAGATGCTGTGAAGAGTCATCCCGAGTCAACATTCTTCACAGATATTGCACACATTTAAGGTGACTTCCCAGTTAATGCAGATCTCTTTCACCTGTACCAGCCAAATAATAATGTACTAATATTTCCAAAGTTCACCTCCAGTGACATCTGTAAATGAATTTAAACTGCTAATCCAACTTTTGCCCTCTCTGGCTCGTGAAAAATAGTCCTGGACAAGCATAGACACTTGTGTCCGTAACAGCCAGCACTTAATTCAGAAAAGAAAAGGTTTCTCCTTCACCCATGTTTCAAGAAATACATGGGAGATGTACCCACTGTTTATCACCTACCCTTCCGTTCCTGACAAAATTTGTAGAGGATTTAGGAATAAACATCTGCAAGGTCCCTCGGGTGATGCAGTGACCATATATTTGAGACTACACAGGCTTAGGTCATCTTGCTGAGCAGCAGCAGCTTTAATGTTTTGTTAGATGATTGCTGCCTGTCAGTGCACAAGAGCAAGAATATCACTCATCATATGGACTGGTCAGCTGCCCCTGCAGGAGGTAGTGGGAGCTTTCCTCACAGAGGTGCTGGAGGCAAGCTGAATGAATTAGAAGGATTTGCATCCTCCCTGGCATGACATATCCAAAATATTTATGGGAAAACTCTCTTCCGTGTCTCAGTCCCTCATTTATCAATCCCACATTTTTTCTCCATGTCTATCTATTTGGTATCTACTTGCAGTAGCAAGAAACGTTCAGACAATACAGGTCCCCGAGGAGGTAGTATTTTCATGATGAAAACTTTGCCTTCCCTGTCAATGCCTAGGATTGCCTAGGCTTCAAACACAATTAGTGTTTGAAGAAAGTCAGTTCATAAATGAAATAAATGAAATAATAATATTGGCAGTCAGGGAAAAATCACTTTGAGAATGATAGAATCATGGAATGCCTTGGGTTGGAAGGTGCATTTAAAGGTCATCTCACAGTTTCCTTTGGTTGAATATATATAATTTACTTTTCCTCAATTCAGTCTGTAACTTTTTTCCATGCAGAAAAGTTACAGACTAAATTGAGAAAGAGTAAATTATGTATATTTCATTTTACCAAATCTCTACTGGTAGTTTTTAAAATAACATTATGTACCAGTACATAACATTTTTGTAGCCAATCAAATGTCATCCATAAAAAGTACAGACCACCAAAAGCGCCACCATCATTCATCCCGGATGCCAGATGCATTTCCTTTAAATTATATTGGAAATAACAAGTACCAAGGCACAGATATCTTTCCAAAGCAAATTGAAACGAATAAAAATCTGGCCAAAAGAAAATGTTACACACCATATGTCACAGAAGGAACAATCCAGACATGATATATGTTCGTCATATGCTAGAACGTTCTCAGTATGAAAACAGCAGTTGAAAAGAATAAAACATTTGAAAGCCGCAACAAACTGCAAAATACTTCTGATTTCATGTAAATAAAATACCTTCTGCCTGCCTCCAATCTACTTCTATGGAAGGAATTATGTAAATCATTAATTTTATTGCAATACAGTAAAGAGCCAGGCCCTCCTAAAGCAGTGGGTATTTGTTTTTTCTGTACTTCTCTCAAGACAATGAAAATATATAAGAAGTTTTTTCTTTCTCTTTGTACATAAAAATTTATTTTATTTTGATATGACAATAAATTTGTGTACTAAAAAGTTTATGTGCCTTTTTATTGTTTAATATTTTAGTTTCCAGATTATTTGGTTGGTGCTGGAATAGAACAATTATATACAAAGCTGCTAAATCAGATGTTTAGTAAGGTTTAGAAAGTTTATTAGTCTACTCAGTACTAAAACTTTTGCCTAAATATAAAGGTACAGTGACTTCCAACATTTAAGCAGCAAGTAGGGTAGACATGCAAGGTAGTAGCTCACTAATCCACTGAAATACGTATATCATTTTTAGGTGAAAAGTATGGGAAAGAAAAAGTAGCAAGTAAGCATTTTGCATTCAGGAGCAAATACTTAATAGTGGTAAATCAAGTTCTCTACGGGAAGAAAATTAACAACCAGCATAGAAAATTGTATTAAGAACTCCCCGATGTATATAATTGTGTCATATTCTCCTTCTTGTTCTCTTACACAGAGAAGTAGCTAACCATATCTTAGCCTTTGCATATATTACTTCTATTAATGTAATAAAAATGGCTATAATGTTTTGCTCTCTCTTTTTCATGTATTCCCTAGAATGAACCACTGGTGGGCAGCAGCCAAGTGCAGCGTGGGTGAAAGGGATTGCAAGATATAAATGAAACTTTAACAATAATGCAAAAAGTTATGTAAACCAGAGAGATCACATTGAAGGGTAAGGGTGTTTTTGCTATCAGATGTTCTGCTTCAAAAATTTATCATACTGCTTTCTAAATTCATGCTGGCCACTGAAGTAATTCAGAAATCAATATCATAAACATCAGAAAAAGACGCTGAAACAATAGAATTCAGAGTAAAATAGGAGTGAGTTTAGTCACTTCTGATAGCACAGTACTTCCATTTCTAAAGGTATTTTCACAAAAAATGTACGCAGAAATAGGCAGCAAATAATTGCAACAGTCATCTGAGCTTTTTGTCACATCTTAAAAATTTAGAGGCACAGGAGAAATCAGAAAAGGAAAAAATTGTAAAAGTTGTATGAATTCAAGGAAAAATGGCAAGACACAAAATGCACTGGCATACCAGGCATTGCTCTCAAATAAAAGTGGGGAAAACTGATGACAAATGACATCAGGGAACTATTTGTCCTGCCTATTTAAATTTAAATCCCCTGAAATCCTGAGAGCTTTTACTAGTGCAATTAAAAGGTGTCCTGTACTTGAAAAGGACTGCTTGTCACAAAAGTCCAAAGTCAACAGTAGCAATTGCGTTTTCTAACTCATACTATAAACAGTTATTGCCAATTCCTTTTAGTGTATAGTTACTGGTATTATGGTTGACACTGATTTGAATAAAATTGCACTTGGAGGGAAAGAAACTTTCCTCCTCTCATTATCTTGATTTCTTGTTCTTCAGTTTAGTCACTGATTCTGATGTTCAAATGCTATATTTGGTAATTCCCCCTAAAACAGCCTGTTTTAAGAAAATCAAAACCTTCCTGAGCCATGTGCAGCAGAGTGTGAGAGACATGGCATGTGCCATAGGACTACCTGTTAAACCTAAACTGCTCTTGATAGCGATATGCTGATTCTGACTGTGTTTTCTTTAAAAGCATAAATCTCCATTCTACAATATATCAGTATCACTAGCACAGGTCACTACCTTTAATTTAAGCAAAAATCTGTTATAATTGTGTGATAATGGGTGGACCTTGTTTCTGAAGTGCAGTATTCTTTATTTATTATTTATGATCATCCAAGAAATCCCTCCCAAACTTAGTAAAAGATGCAATAATCCCTGGCACAAATTCTTCTTAAAAATATGACATCAATTAATTTGACCTGTTAGCTCCCAATTTTAGGAATCATTGCTCCATATAAGCAATAACATATAAAATTTTGTTTCCACTATATAAGACCATGGCATATAGAAAATATCCTGTGAGGAAAGTTTAAGTAGGTTCTCTTAATTATTTTAATTTTAATATATTTTAGAAGAACATTAAAATTAAAACTGTGATATTAACTGGCCAATATAGTGCATTGATACATACTCCAAAACTGAAACAAATAAGTAGTATTGCATTATCAAGTTCTGTCTCCTGACATAAAAATATTTTGTGTAGACTAACCACGATTTATCTTGAAATATATTATTGTTATAAGTTTAGCTACCCAATTCTGCTACAGAGTGACTGTTTCAAGCCTCTTTGGTACAAAACTTCTTAGACATATTAGTTCATTGACGGTTTATGTGCTCATTGGGCCTTTGTGGACAACATCCTTTGCTTTACCTGACTCTTCTCCTTCCCCAGTGTTTATCTCCACCCCTTGATATGTTTATGCATAATGGTTATAACTCTTCCTTTTGCTAGACTACATATATCTATCTTATCTTGGCTTCTGTTATGCTGCAGGTCAAACATTTACCTGATCATCATTGCATATGTTTTAATGTCAATATTTTTTATGTTGAACATGGCCATTCGGAAGTAGACACAAAGTTTAAGAGGAGGGTCTCTCTGAATTCTTATATTTGCTTGTTACTGAAGGAAACCTCTCAAGATACAAAGTAGGGAAACTTTTGCAAGTGTACCTCATGCTTGCAAGTTTTTAATGTGAACAATTATTGCACTCAAATATTTCTTTTCCTCTGTTATTTCCAGCTGGAGAATTAAAAGGTTATAGAAATTCTTCGTATTATTACTCTTACTTACCTAGGTCACTTTCTGTAATATTATTTCTTTCTATTTCCATTTCTTCCAGTCTCAAGTTATTTGAGTTCTCCCTGTACGCCAGTTTAATCCTTCATCATGTTGACAGCACCTCATGCCAGCAGCAGATTTTCTCATTTTAACATATTTTCCTTCATAATAAAAACATTCAATAAGATCTGTGGTTAAAGAAACTCGCTTCAGCTTCAAAGGTTCTTCTTTTTTATTCTCTGTATCTACTGTGGTGAATCAATAAATCTCAAGTCTTCTCAAAGGCTTCTTCTCAGTGTCATTATAAAGCTCTGATGCCTTTCATTTTGCTGTATTTTTTTTACTTTAAATAAGTGATTTTGTCTTACCAGTCCTTTAGGAATTCTTCTTTGACTTCAGAGCTCAAAATTATCCCACCTATATTAGGTCTGTGACTTGATAATATATTTAAGGGTGCCACGTTTGTCTCCACATTTTCTATTTAAATCTAGTAAAATAGCCTGCCTCTGGCCCTGATGGTTATGAAGAAAAAAATTAACTGAATGTAGAGGCATCTGAGCCTGAAATCTTGAAAGAAAATCTTTAGGACCTTGAGTTACATCTCTTTTGCATTTAGTAGATACTAAACAAGTATCTTGTTAAAATGTTAACATTTTTCCAATCATAAAATTATCTCTACTGATTGTACACAGACAGAAGAGAACAGATTGTGTTATGAAGGACTCATACTATATGTAGTGCTTAGCCTGGGCCAATTGTGAATGATGTTCAGAAGAACATCAGCACCTCTTTCATCTCCTCATCCCTAGGAAAAAGCTATAGGAATGAAAAGCCACAGGGATTACTTTGCAGAGCTCATTGGTGTGTACATGCTGACACAAATTTCACCCAGATCAGCATTTTATAAGTGACATTCAGGCCCATAGAACAGTCATTACTGAATCATTGTTTATCACTTTTTTTACAGTGAGACTGGAAATGGTCTCCTTTGAAAAATTCATGAGGCTTTGAGCCCATCTGTGTATGTGTCTGTCCCACACCCTGAACCATACCTGCTGAGCAGGAGCAAGCCTCAGGAGCCTAGCAAAGAGGATACCATCATATTTCTAACAATAGTAACTGGTGGCATCTCAAACAGCCAGAATTTAGTTTGTGGACAAAATTTGGGATGGTGCCACTGCTTTCATCCTCTCATCTCAGACTCCAGCCCTCATGAGCACATGACCTGTAGAACATCTTTGGCTTTATCTCCCAGAATAAGGCTATGACTCAGAACTGCCTTTCATATAGGAGACAAAGGTAGATCATTTCTTGAGCAGAAAAATATTATTATTTTTTTCCTCTTCCTTTTTTGTTGTTGTTGTTGTGTTTGTTTGTTTGTTTATGGTTGATATTTTGGTTTTTTTAAATGGAAGAAAAAAAGTGAGGCTTACCTAACTCATTGAGTTATGTTTTGCATCAGCATTTCACTGTGGGTGAAAAATCAAGATTAAGAAATTGTGCATGTAGTTAAATTTTGTACCAGCTAATCAAATCCCTCTTAGTTGTGAATGTATGCTTTTTCCACTCTATTTTGTCAATGAATTCCAGCTGTATAGAGCACAGTGGACTAAACTGAGATTATGACAACACGACTACAAAACATAGAATTGCTAATTTCTGTACTGCATATAACTTCAGTTAGGTAAAGTGCATTTTCTAGCACTGAACTTTGATACATACAGCTTTCTTTAGGTAAAATAAATTGAAATTTTATTATATATAACAAAAATATTCTATCATGATTCAAAATTTTGTTGTAAGCCACTTCCAGACCAATAATTCCTTTCTCTCTAAAGATGCCTTTTCTAAATTAACTTACATTTTATTAAATAATATTGCCTAGCTTGTCAAAAGACTAATACCAAGAATATTTTGCAAGAGATTTGTTAAGATAATGAGATCTGAAAGTGATTAATTTAGAGACATATATATGCACCTCCAATCTATCATGAGCTATCACATTACTGTATAGAGATTAAGGAAACTATCAAATTTGCATTACAAGTGCAATCAGGTATATCATACCTGTTACCTGTTGTTTCTCTGGGGTGGGAGAGAAGAGATACTACAACTTTTTTCTTGCCAATACCTGGCTAGACATTTCTGTATACTCCTACTAACACCTTTGTTACACTATTTCAAACCAAGTCAGTGAAACGTCTGAAGTGGAATAATTCTGCTGTCTCTTCAAGTCAGATTTCCACATTAATACAGAAAGAAGAGATCTGCACCCTTTTTTACATATTGTATTTTAATTGCATATTAGAGACTACTTTGTACATGGATAGCAATGATGCATAAAACCTTGTACAGTCTAATGAATCATAAAAAATACTGTTGGAACACAGGATGCTGTGTACTTTTGCATCTCAGTGCTATTATTGTTCAAGCTGCATACAAAGGAAGGACATCAGCTTGGGAACAAAGTTATTCTCTAGTTTGGTCTTTGTCAGAGTCTTATATGTCCTGATTTTCTAAGGCTCACCTACACTAGGAAAGAGTCCAGCACTATAGGTGTAAACCTGCTGAACAGAAGAATCTGTGCTGAAGAATGACCTACGTGCTGTATCCTACAGATATTTTTGGGGTCATTTCTTCAGATAAACTCTATGACTATTGAGTAGTAGCGGCTGCAGCTTGTAAGTTACAGTCCTAGAGTGGACCTACTGATTTACCCAACATCTAGCCCATGTGTTTTGACACATGTGCCAAAGCATGGTAAGTGACTAGGATGTCAATTATTCACTTCAGATCCACTGTCAAACCTTAGTTTGTCATAAGTTACAAAAAGCCTCAAGGAAAAACAAAGATGAGTGTAAAACACATATTCATAGAAAGATTCATGTACTTTTCTCATTGCATCACAAATAAGCAAAGAATTTTTTCAGGAAATCAAGAATAAAACATCTAAGTACTTAAAAATGGATACATATTTTAAAAATATTTAAATACTTCTAATAATTACTTGATCTACTATTTGTTGCATTTCATTAAGTATGCTAAATTTAAATATATGTACATATTTACTTCTGAAAAATAACCAGATTTTAGGAAGATTCAACCAGCTGAATCCTTACCTTTTTCCAGCTCAGTGATGCTAAGAGTCTACACTAAAGAAAAAATATACTGTTAAGAGTTGTTTATTGAATACTTAAACACGACGGTGGTGACCAGCTAAGCTGTAGCTTTAAAATACATGTGTTAAGCAAAGTAAATCTTACAGTTCATCTATGATCTCTGATGAAAACTTAATATATGATGTCAGAAATTCCCATGGCTAAACTAGTATGTGTGTATGTGTGTTTGCTCTCTGTGAGGAGTACAATGCCTCAAATTAGACTTCTGTAAGCTTTCTTGCACCCAGTGCTAACAGGGGAACAGTTAGCAATGTGAAAAGGAAAACATTGCTAAAAGCACCTAGCAACTAGAACACAAGGAATACAGTTTTGAAGATTTAAAAATGTCACAATGTTTTCTGAATCCCTACAATCCCTCTTTCTGCTGATGCGATATGGATCACACAATAACAGAGCTACAGACACCTCAGTGGGGAGAGGCCTCTGTGAGTCCCCAGAACTGTTTCCTGCTTGAAACATGACAAACAACCAACAATGGAGCAGATCAACCATAGCTTTGTACAGCTAAGTCTTGCAAATTCCGTCGGGGGGAGCCTCTATACTTGCTCAGGATGCCCTGTCCCAGTTTCTGGGTCCCCCTTCACGCCATCCCAACAGCAATCTGTGGGTGGGGTGACACCACCTCTGCCAGTGCTCTTCAGGACTTGCCCTGACTGCTCTTGCCTATCTGTACAGTATTTTCAATTGTATTGATTACACCTTAGTCCTCCCCCTTTATCATTCCTGATATTGCATTGCCTAACTGCATTCTTGCTTCCAAAAGCTAGGATTTGGTCTCCAGCCTGAAAGGTGGTGGGGGAAGCCCACTGAATTTTGCCACCTTTTATTAGATTATGAGATTCTATGCCATTGAATCTACCACTGTAATTACTGAACTGTGGCCAGGGATCCAGAAGCATCCTTTAGAAATTTTATGTAACTGGGCAACTGAGTATTACTTCATATTGAGGAAGAGTTCTCAAGCAATTAATTATCTTTCCTATTAAAAAAAAAGAAATAGACTTCCAACTTCAGTTTGTTGGTTCAGCTTCTAATGACTGTGACTTATTATGCATTTTTCACAGAGGTTAAACAATTGAAAACCATTGCTGCATGCATGTGCCAAGGTTACCTCCCACCTACATCTTTGAAGGAACACAATAGTTTGATATTTTACTACTCCATTTAAAGCACTGTACTCAGGTCTTGAATGATTTTTCTTCAGGTATACAGGCTGTGTCTTGCAAACCAATTATATTTTCTAATATTCCTCTCTCTATCCTCTTGTCGAAAGTAAAAAGTTCATGGCTAGTTTCAGCATCCAAAAGATATAAGATTGAAAAATAATATTCATAAAGACTTTAAAGAAAGATTTACAAAATACGTTCCTGTTAGGATAACAAAGGCAACTCCTCCTTACTTCAACAGTACAGTCATATTTTCTCTCAGGTGGTGGGCAGAGGGATTTAAGCAGAGCTATCCAGCTATTGGTTTCTGGCCTGAACAGTGTACTAGTAAGATTTGGAAGAGTCTAGAGGGAAGCTTGGCTGCAGAACATTTAGGAATCACAGGGGCCTTTTGGCTTTACATCTAAAAATTACAGAAGTACATACAATCAACTGTGAAAGACATTCCATTTCTGTGATATAAATGAAATAGCAAGAAGGAAAGCAATACCACTTCATCCTTTCCCACAAAAGCTATAAGACTTGATGCCAAAAGTCTATAAGGATTTTATTGCTTAAATACTAACTGGCTGCTGGCATCTGGACTCTGCAAAATGTTTATTCTGATGCAAAGCCAACAACATTTTTTTTTAATCTAGGAGAAATCATCCTTCTCCTAATGAAGCAGTTAACTGCCCTCTGCCTAGAATAGTCATAAAATGCTAATTTGCACAAGGTCATGAGAAAGCAGAAGAGCAGAGCCCCGTGGGCTTCCATGTCATACCAATAAGAACAATTAAGTCTTTTCCCTAAAGCAAGTAGCCTCCTTCTTAAGTGTCATTGAGCTTCATTTGTTCCAACACAGGCGTGAGGTTTGAGGGTTTCTTCCTGACTGCAGCCTTGCTAACATGCTTGCAGTGTCAAGAAAATGTTTGTATTTCCATCTTTAACATCAAAGTATGAGGTCTAAAAGCAATTTTTAAAATGAAAAATTAAACATAATCCAAGATTCTGGAGGTAACATTTTGGGTATAGGTTTTTGCTTTAACCTAGCCAAATTCGAGAGTAGAACCAAATACTTCAATAAAGAATTATGTAAATCAAGCATTTGCCACTGGCACGGTCTACCCATCATTTGAGGGATGATCATATTATAAACACCCACAGAAAACCTTTTCTGTATGTCAAATCACTTCATCTTCACAACAAGGTGGGCATCAATTTGTAGAAAAAATTTGGCAGCGTGCTTCTACCTATTTTCTTTCAATACAAATCCCATGAGGAGAAAAATCTGATCCAGGACGAAATGGGTGTCTAGAGTCTTTATAACTGATTCACTTTTTTTAAGAGAATTCCATATTAACCAGGCTGTCAATAGTCAAAGTTAAGCACACACATTTGCAGGTCAGGTTATGTTTTACTGCTTCTGCCTTTAGGTGTTAATCACAATGAAGCTCTAACTTCTGTTTGTGCAGGAATGTATTTTAGCAGAAGGTACTCGTCAAAGCGAACGACTCAGAGATCTTTACAGACTGAAACAATTTCGCTGATTGAAACTTAAAGCCATGGCAAGTGGTACAGTCGCTGGTCATACTGTTGCTTCTGAAGCAGCTAAGCAGTATTTGCCATGCCCTAAAGTGCTCACACCATGAAGGACCAAGTCTTTGAATTCATAGCTCAGACACTTCCACTATCCTGAGCTGTTATCTGCACATCTACCCACCTGCATCCTGCGTTACAGCAACAGGACTACAGCCAGTAGGCCTAGGCAAGTTATTTTTTCTCTTCACTCAGCACACATTTCCATGATATAGAATACTGACTCCAGTTTTAGGCTCAGAAAATAAAAACTGTTAAAATAAAGTAGGTACAGCATGGGAACCATCAAGATGATCAGAAGCTGGAGCACTCACCCTTTAAGGAGAGGCTGCGGCAATAGGATTTGTTCAGGCTGGGAAGGAGACAGCTTTGAGGGGACTCAATACTAATTCTAGCTCCACATCTTAAGAGCAGTGATCAAGCCCCAATGATGCACCGTGGGAGGATGAGAGTCAAAGGCATAGATTGAAACAGGACAGGTTCAGTCAAGCAAAGATTGTGCAAGCCAAATCCTTGAGCATTTCAAGATTTTTAAGACCAGCTAAAGCACTGAGAAGAATATCCTGACCTCATAGCTGATCTTGCTTGGAGCAGGAGGTGAGACTAGAGCCTCCTAATATGCCTTTGTACCAGCCTTATCCCGTGAACCTACCATCCTGTGTTGAGATTCAGATTTATTTTTTCTCATCTTCATCTTAATACCTCTTCTCTGTACAAAAATGGAATAATTGCTCATGTCACTGCAGTCTGATCAATAATGATTACAGCTACATTGTTCACAGAGGGTTTCTTTATCAGACTAAATTCGGCTTCTTAAAAAAATCGTATCAGTTCTTAAAGATATAAGATGCTATATTCTGTTTAATATTCTGATTTAATTCCAGGTTTGACCAACTTCTCTACAACAAAGCGTAACTAAATTCCTGGTTTATGTGTCAGGACTTGCATAAAAAACTCAAACATCATCACAGATGGTGAGTATGTTTTTGTGACCATTTGTAATGTGATAGTTTGTGGGTCACTCCACAATAAATGGGCATCTGGAATGGCCATTAAGGTTTGTCAAAATTATTACACATCTTCAAATGATGGTGAGAATGGGTGGGTTAAAACTTAACCTCAGTAATAAGATCCATCCATAACTGGCAGAGACTGTAACAATGCCACAGCTGTGCCAAACCAAGAGTAAGAAACATCCACAGTGCCAAAAGAGAAGCTTGTTGAGGATCTTCTCTCAGAGGAGGAAGTCCTTAATTAGGCAGGATGTGAAGGAAACTGAGTAGCCTTAGCAAAATAAAGTTTTTCCCTAAGTAAAATCTGGCTAAGTAACATGACAGACAAAGTAGGAATAAATAGTCACTTTTCAACATGAAGAGAAATAATTTGTGGAGTTCAAAAGGGTCAGTACAAGGACTATGTTGTGTTCAGATTTGGTATAGAGGAGAGGGTAAACCCTGAAGAGACTTGTGGTTTGCTAATGCCTACTGTCTCACGGGAAGTAGGTGGCAGTATCCCTGCTCCCCCTTGTAGCCACTGACAGAAGACAGAATTCTGGCACTAGTCCTGTGGTCTTATCCAGTAAGACTCTAAGGAGATATCATGAAAAATAAACTGTAGGAGACAAAAACAACCATAAACTATTGCAGACCCAGACCAGAAGAGCAATAAAATGGAAAAGATTGTCAGGTATGTACGGTTCCAAACATTAATATTTTAATGTGTGCTCTTTTTGCAGTATTGGCAAACTTTCTGCTTCAGCTATGCAAAATGGCTCCTGCCATTTTGGAAGTACAATATGTTAGAATCCAAGAACACTGAAACCATTATAAACAACTCATGAAAAAAAAAAGAAAATAAGTCCTCAAAGAAGCAGAACTGTAAGTCAAACCCCATCAAGATAACAGACAGAGATTGCAGAAGATAGCTGCTTTCTGTGAAGGCTACAGAGAGGTGTCTCCATTGTCTGATATACACTTGGAATAGAAAGGAGAGAAAAAAAGGTAAAGATGGTAACAGTGGCAAATGGGGCTGCAAGTAGCATACTAAGGAATGAGCAGTACATCAAATCGTGAGACACAAGCCCAGAATGTCTGTCAGCATTCTTATGCCATTTCCTTGAATGTCTTAAGTGAAGCCATCCAAACCTTTCTTAGAGAAATACTGTGTTCTCGTAGTACTGGGTTTTAGTGTTTTCCAACACAGTGAGGTCAGCAAGAAGGTGTGAATATTTTCAGAATCTGAACACAGCTATGCAAGGAGAACTTTTAGTTCAAACCTGACCCCAGACGTGTCACCAGCAACTAATGCAGGGTGGTTTTTTTTTGTCTCAGCAGCGACTCTAGATTGATTATTCCTTTTTTTTACAAATGTGGGGAAAAAAATGTCACCAGCTTATTATATGCTATTAAATAGCAACAATGAAAAGAGCCACACCTCATTTGTTAATATGATACCTTTTGTACACCTGTCACAATACTGGGAAACTGAAGGGCTTAATCTTTGATATTACATATTTACAAGCCTTGCAGATCAAACTCAAATGGTGTTTCAACTGTACTTTACCTAGAGCAAGAAATGTCTAGGCAGATAGCCCAGAGCATATTTAGAGGTGCCCTGCAGTCAGTGAGACACATGAAGTGAATATACAATGTCAAAGTACTGCAAAAATAAGTCAGCTACTACATAATTGGCTTGGATCATAGGTCTACAGGGCTAAGACACCAGAGCCATTGGTAAATTACACAGACACTTTTACTTGATTTCCTGTTTTTTCAGCTCTGAAGTGATAATTCTGGTGAAGATGATAAAGACTGTTGAAGAGGTTTTATTTAATACAGATGGACATGTTAATGCAGAGTGATCTACCCATCCCTCCAATTAGCCTACTAGGTGCAGCTTGATATAAAGCAGAGACTGAAGCCCTGAGGACATGAAGCAAGACAGGGAGAGCAACATAGCTCAGCATGTTTTCAGGAAATCCAATTATTTGTCTGAAGCTTTGAATTCAAAAGTGGATTCAGAAAGTCCTAAAGCAATTATGATTTGCACTGAAAGAGACTGGCTAAAGCCAGCAGCTAAACGTTTGTATTGTTTTTGGCTTGTGTGCTCCATTTATACAGTAAGACCCTTTAGCACAATCACTTCAGCATGTAACTGAAATGAGTTTAGTTTTCAATAGGATTCTTCTTTCAAATAAGTTGATAAGAAACACACACACCACTGTTCTTATTTTTACTGCAGACAGAAGGGCTCAGAAAAAATTCTAGATTCCAAAAACTATTGGAAAACTTTTATGAGCTTTAAATACAGTGTTTTGTTAGGTATTTTGCACAAGATGATAATGCTAAAACATTTGCCAGGGTGAGTGCCCTTCAGTTAGTCTACTGACTCTTCCTGTGTTAGCATGATGTGCTATGCCAGCATGATCTGAGGCAGGAAACATTCCAACAAGATATGCAAATCTTTAGGCTTGATATGCTTGCTAGTCACTTTGGTGAAGAAAAAAAGTGTAATGGTATTCTGTGCATATCTTAATGCTTTTGCCATCACCAAGGGCTCTGTATTTCTGAAAATGTACTTACTAATTTGTATACTTAAATATCCACAGTTATGTATGTTCTATACATAGTCCATATAGAATACAACCTTGAACCACCTTATTTATTGTATCAAGAGATACCTGAAACCATTCTAATGAAGCCAAAGTATGGAAAAATTATCTTCTAAGATTTTATACATTTATCTCCTGAATAGAAAATGACCCTGAACATCTTAATTTAAAATCGCTGTACTCATAATTTATGTGTGCAAGAATTTATGTTTTCCCTTTATATTTTGGTAATGAACACTAAGTAGGTAATTTTTTTTCAAAATTCACCAAATATAGCAAATTAAATGCTGTGAGGCAGAAATCTGTAACACTAGGAAATTTATTTTTTGCAGATATATATTTAATGCATACATTCTTTAAATGTCAGTTGTAAGTTAATTTTTTTTAATTTCAGAGACTCTTGAGAGATTATAGCAGAAGAACAATGTGCATTTTAGTCATATTCTCCTAATTTTAAATCATTTATGTGTCACTTCTTGAAGATAAAAATCTATTCCATAAAAAACTCTCTCCTGAGCTGTAGCTGCTAGATATCTTTTTTAAATAGCAGTAAAAATACCTCATAAGCGATGTTGGCCCAAAACTGGGATTCCAACTTCACTGGAAGTTTCTTTTAAATTTATTTTTGATCTGCCCTGTGGTGGCTGTTTCCAATGTCCATAGCCCAGGCAAACTCTGCAGGAATCCAGGCAGGGCTCTCTTTGAACTCTGTCTTGGGTTTGCTAAAACCTCATTGAACCAAAGATGTTTTAAATGAAAGACTTCAGACTGTATGAAGTAGCATTTTTTGACAAAACTTTGTTTCCTTTGATAATTTCTGAACACTTCTATTTACAACATGCTTTGATTGAAGACAGACTGCTATGATGAAATGACAGACGTTTCATAATTATTCCCTTCCAAAGTCTTTTGGATACAAGCCTCATCATAATTCACAAATGGGTCAGTCTATTTCTCTTTGTGTTTTCAGTCACTTAATAAGAACCAATGTCTACTTGAGCAATTAGCTCAACATATTTTAATAGACTTCTAAAACGAAATCACAATGATAACCTTGTGACTAATTTCCAAAATTAGTTATCAGAAAAACTGAATTCTGGCCAGTCTTGCTGCAAATACTGTCATGGGTTTTGGCCTGCCACAAAAAACCTCCAAGAATGTCTATAGAAGCTTTTGTGATGTATCCTAAGGCTGCTTTCTGCGTTAGATCTCCAGTCCCAAACCATAATCATCCTTTTCTACCATTCCAGCAATTTCCTTGTCTTTTCTGATGATTACTTAGGCCTGTTGTTCATTGATACCAAGTTTGGTTTTTGGCAACATTGAATATCTGACACAAACCATCCCAATGTGCCTGGATAGTTACCCAGCCCTGTCCCAAGTTGTTTTGATTGTTACTGTGGAAAAAACAATGCTGTTAATCCTCTCCCTTGTATATGAGTAGCTAACAACCAGTATAACAGAGACTGTGTTGGAAAGTGCTCCAGGCACACCACCCCTCTGATTTAGCATCTCTGGGCAGCTGACCAGACTGGCTGAAGGATGGGATGATCCTGCTGTTAGTTAATTGTGCATATGTAAAAGTTAGAATCTGACTGTCACGCTGCATAACTGCAATTAAGAAGCTGGTCTCCATATTCAGTGGTTCTCACGTGGGCTTTCTGAATTACTAATCACTCTTGCTAGTTAGTTTACTTTCTGAAGTGTTTGCAGGGAGTAAACATATATGTCAGGAACTATACTTCCATATGTATACACTCATATAGCTGCACATAGGCATAAGTGTAAATATTTGTGTATGAAGGACACATAAAAGCTTTTGTGATATTTTTAAAGTGCATAGTGAAACAATAATTCCAATTGTTGCAGGGTGCTTTGCACATTAATGCTTCTCTGATTATTTAAATGTTTGAGAAATTCTTAACCTGATCTTCATTCTTGCTATGAGCTGTGCAAGTCAGTTCTTATAGTAAATCTTTTTCTTTCTCTGCTGGGAATCTACAGAAAACGTCTGAAACTCCCTTGTTAGGAAGATGCCAAATCCTTAATTCAAGCAGAAATTGTGTACAAAAAAAATTAAATATTTGGTTCAGTTCTTATGGATAAATCTGGTATCATAAGCGTGACCAATCTTCTTCTGTATCATCCTCAGTTAAAAATAAACCCCAACATTTTCATTTTTTAAGGAAAGAGTAGGGAAAAAAACACAAATTACAAAAATAATAATAAATAAATGGATAATAACTGTATAGTATACACAACAGAAATGCATTATGTTAGCTTAGCTTGTACCAAAATGTGGATTTGGTTCATAGAATATTATACATCTTATTATGTTTCTGTTGTTTTGTTTCAAATATATTCATACACACACACATACACGTATACAAACAGAACATTTCTGAAAACTATTTCAAAATGTCAAAATATTCCAAAATATCACTATAGATACCTATACAGCATAAAGATGCTTCATAGATGCTTTAAAAATTACATGTTTCTAGCCCTCTTGAAGAGTAAAATACTGATTGTCAGATTGTGACATCAGAGAATCAGAAGAGTCACTGGTATAAAAACTTCTCCGTTTGGGGCCATAAGTAAAGCTTGTTTGGAGAAACCTGTAATCAATATCCCTATTTTGATTGCATTTTTTTATGAAGTTGCACCTTAATAATATTTAAAATGATGAAATAGCTGATTTCTCTTTCTGAAAAGAAGATGCAAACAGTGAATATAGTGCAGAAATCTTTACTTTTTGCTTCCCTGGTGGAACCTAAGACAGAACGGACCTATGAAGTCCCAAGTGGTTTGGTTTGGGCTATGTAAGTGCCTCTCTAAATACATCACATTAAGTTTAGTCTTTGAAGTAGATCTAGCTACCTCAAGTAGATTTCTCTTAAGAAAACAAGACAAAGAAGCATTAGTGGGGTGTTCTCCATTAAAAGCCTTACCGAGCTGCAGCTTTGTTTCATTATGTAACTGAAAAGTTTTGTTTGGTTTTTCTTTTCTTTTCATACACCTTTCCATACTCTTTACAATAAGAAAGGTTTTAGGGTTGATGGCACAATGATGCTTTGGCAACACCAGTCTGTGGTGGAAAGAAATTTTTGACTGTTATTAAGCAATAAGGCAGATTTCAGAAAGAAAACAGTCCTTTGGAATTCCAAGAATTAGAATAAAATTTATCTTGAATAGATTTTATTGCTCCTTTTATTATTCTGAATATTAAGTGCACGCTTTGGGCAATAGTAATGTAAAATTATTTATGAACTGTGAATAAACTTCTCATGAAAGTTTTATCCAGTGTAAATGGTGTTGGATTGACTCCTTTGTGAGCATATGGAAAAAACCAGAACAAGTGTATATTCACAGGTGTACAAAACTCCACTATTGGCATTAAAACACAGCTAAGCCTTTACAAACCATGATTTAATGTTTTCCTCAAGCTAGGTTTAAGATACTGGTAAACCCTGTATTTAATGCCCTTACAGCAGATGTACTTATAGAAATGGCATTATGATGGTAGATTTTCAACCTTTTGAACATTTAAAGGGCAAGCCACAGTAAAGCTCTGATGGCTCTATATTGCTAAGGAGGGCAGCTGAGGAGGGAGCAGGCCAAAACCAGTTTTGTGGAGCTTTACGGAGAAGCTTGTGTGGAAGTCTGTGCCCTGTGAGTCCTTTCAGTTTCCCTTCTCCAATCGCCACCATTGCTCAACTGCTCCCCTTCCCTCAACTCCCACCCTCCAACACCTTGAGGCTCACCTTGAGTTTTAATTTCTCTGTGCCACAGAATCACAGAATCACAGAATATGCTGAATTGGAAGGGACCCAAAAGGATCATTGAGTCCAACTCTTTGTGCTGCACTGGAACATCCCCAAGAGTCACACCATGTGCCTGAGAGCATTGTCCAAACTCTTCCTGAGCTCTGTCAGGCTTGGTGCTGTGACCACTTTTCCAGGGAGCCTGTTCCATTTATATCTTCATGTTCAAAATTTTAAAAGTTGTTTGTTCCTTCTTTTTTCTTCTGTCGGTGTAAGTGTTACTGTCAAATTAGATTACACTGCAGGAAAATACACCAAGGAAGCAGCTTGTGCATAAAAAAAGACTGTTCCATTAAAAGGTTATTACATTTCTCCCAGCTTCCTGCTTTTGAAGTTAATTATGTCTACTGGATGTGGCTTTGTTGGGAGCTATGCCAAGCTCCACCACCTTATAAATCGATCTGAGAGGCACATCAGGCTAGAATGATAAGGATTCTCTGTCTTGTGACAATAGGGATGCCAAAGATTTTTTAAATTCAGCTTCCTGAATTCCTGATCTGGTTAAAGATGCAGAAATAGGTGCCTAAGAACAAGACCCCAGGTGCTAATATTTTTTCTGCGGAGCTGATAAAACTACCTACAGACACCAAGGCAAGAGAAGAGCATATAACACCTGGCCAAGTTATGGCTGAATACATTCGGAAAGAATAATGCAGGATATGTTTTGGGGACAAGACCAGTCTCAGGGCCTGAGTATATTTATAATAAGTTTTTTTAAGCTTTTCTCTGCCTTACTTGTGGGTGGAAACTATTTCTCTCCTTAATAGAATCTGGCTTCTGAGGAGGGGAGTTATTCGTGAGCATTTCTGTCCCCCTTCCCCTGCATCACAAGTTGGTTGTACTAGATACTGAACAAGGAACCTGTAATGCAGGACATCAAACTATAAATAACTGAGGGATCCTTCACTGGGGCTTGATATATCAAGAAACACTGCCCAGAATCTTCTTATACAATTAGGCTATTTAGAGAATTCATTCACACCAGGTTTTACAGGTGCAGAAGCAGCAGTCAACTTCTCCTATGCAATAGGATACAACAGACAGCTCATTGCTATGTTTTGACTGCCATTCTCTGCCCAAGCAGTTTTCAGCTTAAAATACAGATTTCTCAAGTGAAAGCCGTAATTACTCACTCATAGGATTTGCTGGGGTAAGTGTTCTGTCATTGTGTTGGAAGCTGTGTTTGCAGAGACAAATCAACATTAGTAGATCTGGAGTGGAAAAAATGAATGACTCTAACTGACTGGACAAAACACTTATAGAGAAAGAAGTCATCTGAGCTCTCATTCCTGATCCAACAATTCCTGAATTACACTGTACCCTGCAGCTTGAAGTTACCCAGCTCCAGGGACAGCTAAATTGAACTCAGACTCCAAAGTCCTGCAGATCTCCTGCATTGCCCTCTGGACAAAGAGCAGTGTACCTACCATTTCTTTGAGGTTGTTTTAATTTCTATTAATTTTTTTCTCAAATTCTTTTAAATTTTC
Source organism: Corvus hawaiiensis (assembly GCF_020740725.1). Lineage (NCBI taxonomy): Eukaryota > Metazoa > Chordata > Aves > Passeriformes > Corvidae > Corvus > Corvus hawaiiensis. Next base: position 2,076,647 of record NC_063242.1, read on the forward strand.
TTTTTTTGTTGTTAATTTCAATTAATTTTTGTTTATGTAGCTATATAGCTTAAAATATATTCTGATTCCTGGTGTACTACAGGTGGGGCATGGCTCATTTTTTAGGGTTTTTGTTTCTTCTTCTCCCTCCTCCCCAGGATTTATACTAAGCAACACTGAGATGGAAGCCATCACTGTATTTAAAATGTGCAAATTCAGAATTACTGTGTTTTTTTGGTAGCTAAGCTGTGCTCTATTTTATGTGCTGGGGAAAAAAAAAAGGCAAATAATACTTTTACCAAAATGTTGGTGTATTTTAAAAATGGAATTATTTACTGCAGTTTGCAAACAGTTTCTTTATATATTTCTGGTGTCCATGGATAAAATTCCAAGAAACAATCAAGAGCCTTATGGGAATTTCAGAAGCAATTATCTTCCTTCTTCATGGCATGGGGGGTCGACTTCTTTAAGTATCTCTGAAATCCTGCCTCATTCTTCACCCTCAGAAAATGCAAACAAACTACTGTAGTTACAGCAGAGAGAGACAAAGTGGTGACCATCTTTTCTACCACAACTGCAGTGGCAACATGCCCCAGGAATTCTGGTTTGGACTGTGATTCTCTGAGCACCGTCCCTGAGGAAACGTGGTTGGTTGTTCATTGTTCGGCTCCTCCAAAGTGATATCACAACCGCCTGACAACAAATCTCACTGCTAGAGCGATGGTGCACCCACATCCTATGTTTTCTAATATTTTTGCATGTTCTCAGAGGGATGAGATGATTGGTGTGAAAATGTGCTCTTTGCTACATCTTGATGTGCTGTATGAACACACATCGATATTTAACTCTCAATCCTTAGAGCAGCACCAACAAGAAGGGAGCTCACAGCAGTGCTTTGCCTGTCCTATACCCCTTTTTTGTTTGTTTCTTTCAGAGTGTTAGTAGGGAGCGAAAAGGATTTATTTATTTTTTATTCATCAAGAGAGCAAATTCCAAACCACAAGTCCCAGGAGTCCAAAGCAAGGTGCTCAAATCAATTGTTCTGCTGCTGCTAAGTTATAACTTGATTTTCCCATCGGCAGGCTGAGGCACTTTATCTCTGCATATTCAACACATGCTTGCATTCCTGCTTTGTTGAGCTCATCAGAGATGCCTAAATTCTCTTTCACATTCTTTGCTTTCATAGCAAAGAAAAATTTTTTATTATCTGAAAAACTCAAGCTGCTCTCCATGGTGCAGCCTTGCAAGTTAAAGGGGAAAACATCCTCCAGATCATGCCCTTCTGAGTATACCAGAGCTCTGTAGGTAAAAGGATTGTTGGTGTGGCATCCATATACACCTGGCAGGCCCACACAGACATTCTCTGGAGCAATAAATGTGCACAAAATTTAGTAAGAAGAGTCCTCACTCCCAAACAGTATTTGGCTTTAATAATTAAATAGCTGATCGTATAAAATCTCTTTCTTGAGGTCTTGGCTTTTATTGCTTAAAAATTTTACTTAAAAGTTCACTGAAATAAATGTAAAAATGCATTAAAAATGCCACCTTTTTCAACATGTGGCTCCATGACCAGAGAACCATTGCATTGTTATCTTCAGGTATTTATTTCCTTATACCACATCTGATACTGAGATACTTGGTAATGTATATGATGCCTGGTTTTGCTTCATGGTTTGCCCAAATTTATAATGGAGAGTTAGTCAGCCCTACAACATCTGAATTGAGTTTATTACATTAACAGATAAAAACAATGCAATTTGATCCCGTAAATGTGCAACATGTCTTGTGTTTGTGATCAGTGGTTTACATCATCTTAGAAAAACTGTGTTTGGACTATGTGGTCTAATAGAGCTTTCCTATGGCTACATCTTGAGATTCTAAGCTCCCCTTAATTCTGGCAGAAAATAAGCTGCTGAAGATTTATTTATATTCTGGTATAAATGGCATGAGACCATTTATTTTAAAAGAAAACTCTTATTTAAAACAAAAAGTGCCCTATCCTTGGTGAGCTAGTACCCATTACAAAAAAAGATTGTCCAATTCAGTGTGACATAAGGAGTGTACAATTTGCAATGTACAGCCCTTGTTATTGGATGGCTTTAGAAGGTCAGGTGCTTACTCATTAAAGGGCATTGCTAGCTTACAGGTTATTTGTAAGAAGCATCAAACTAAATTGAGGTTTCTGGTAGAAATGCTGGCAATGGCAAAAAAAATGCACTAATGTTCTGACCTCACAATGTTACACGCTAAAAGACCATCAAGACTGAACAATACAAACAGCCAAGGGTATATTAAACTAAGCAGACTTTTTCATTTACCTCCAAGTTAGACTTATTTAATTTAGCTTTTAATAAAATGCATTTCTGTCAGCCATCACTTCACCCTATTGTCTGTACAGCTTCAAATGACTGCCTTTTAGAGCTATGAAGAGCCAAAGTAAAAATCTATAGTTACATTAGTTGCAGGTTATTGGTCAATAAGTGTTCATTAAACACTAAACTTATTCTTTTCAATTTACAGTATTATTTGTTTTCTTATTTCATTGGCTTTGATAGGCCTTTTAAGACTTACTGTTGTGAAAGTATCAGTGCCTCTGACAGTAGAGCATAGACAAGCTCTGCTACCTGCAGCTATAACTCTCAACTCCTACCAACTCTCTTGAAACTTATGGTGATTGATTGCTCAAAATATTTGCAGATAAAAATTACTTTGACACTGAGAAGAATTTTGGTACCTGATTTATTTTAACCAGGATTATTTAAGGTTGTTAATTTTTTCTTATTTAAATGGATCATGGAAAAGCCAAATGAAAGCATAGAAGTATTTATGGTTGGGAAAAAAGGTATTAAACACAAGTGTTAAGCTTAAATGTAATATTATAATCTTCTAACTTTTTAAAAATACCTTGAGAATCTAATTTAGTGTCTAACTGAATTCATGGCAGTTGATTTGAAGTTTATATTCATTTACTTTGTGACAAACATGGAAGTCTAGTCTCAGTAAACACCTCCCAAGATGGTTCCCAAAGACAGTGACTTTAACAAAATTGCACTAGTTTTAATTTTAGTTGTGGTTAAAATAAATGGAGAAAGTGTGAAATAAAGAAAAATCGATGCCAAAATTTAAGCTTGAAGGGATGTTAAGTTACAAGGAAAAAATTTATCTTTAAAGTAAAAGCTTTCAGTCTGATGGCAGATAATGGGAGGAGGGATTTAGAGCTACACATATCTAATTCATATATTCATATTCTGGTTGCATGAGGAAATGATGATTTTCTGAAACTAAATTTTATAATAATATATATAGAATACTTTCTTCTGCTGCCGACAATAAATACATCTTAGTGTATTCAAACACTGACAACAAGAAAAAGATATTTGTATGAAAACCAAAGATTTGTGATTTTCTATCAGGGAACTATGACTGTCATCCTACCAAAAAAAAAAAAAAAAAAAAGTATATATATATAGGGTCTGGGGCAGAGGAATAGGTGCCAGTTAGTTAATGGAACTACCGGAGAAAAAACCCCAAACATATCTGCTTGAAATTGCAAATGGATCATCAGGACCATATAATGAAAATCTGTCCAGGACTGTTAGGGTGGCTGTCTTGATCCGTCACAGCAAGGTGTTCATCAGTTTAAACAAACATTTGTTTATTAAACCAGCTCTGCATTGATAGCTGGAAAGATCTGTTATATTCTATATAGAATGTATCTGGGTTTTACAGCTCCTGAAACAAAATGTTCTACTGCATTGTGCCTTTTGAAGTGGGGTCCTTGTTCATGGCCTAATATTGTTTAAGAAAAATAGGGAAGAAATTTAGAAAGTGGTCTTGTAGTAGTCTTCAGGTGCCTTCCATATCCTGATAATCTTACTGAAAGGGAGTAAGAGGATTGGAAAACTCCATGAAGAAGATATGCTTTGAGAAATTAGATATGTCAGCTGATTATCTAAAATCTACTTCAATTAATAGATTTTTACATTGCTCTTTTCATGCCTTGATTTTAGTTTCATACAATGATTTCTTACAGATTCAATACAAATACGGGAATAAAAAGGAATGTGGCGGGTTCAGTGGGGCAGTTCATGAATATATGTGAAATAGTCTTTTTTTGGTACCCTATGGAGGTTCACTTCTATATCAAATGTTGGTTTTTGGTTTTTGGTTTTTTTTTTCATACTGACATAAGGACATTTCTTTATAATGGTAATAATTTATTTCACTTCTAGTCTCATTCTGCTCATCCTACTCATTCCTTCCCGAGAGAATTCATGATCTGTCCTTGTAGATTTTACCAAAGTGCTTCCCAAGTCAGACTGAGCTGTGTCTTTTCTGCCTTTTCTTCACTGTCACTTCTTCTGGTATCAGCTCCAACAAAACAATTAAGAATAGGTTACATTTCTTAAAGAGTAAGTAGTTTAGTTCAGTGACAGAGGAAGAATTTTTTAAACCATCTAAATGTTATATTTGAAGAGGATGTTGTAGTGAATGAGGGTTTGGGCTGCTTTAACAATCACCATAAAATGGATTGGCAAAAAACAGGTTTTAATATGAATTCGTGAAAGAACAGCTTTACAGAGTTCAATCTCAAGGTTCACTCTATTACTTACTACATGGATGAAACATACAAAGGGAAATTGGATTAGAATCAATTTGGAATGATTCACACAGAGACCAGAGATTCAAAAGGATAAGGGTGCAAAGGATATGGGTGCAAAAAGGTAGCGATGCAGAAGGGTATGGTAACACTTAACCACTGCTTAACTTAACATTTTTAAAGTGATTCAATAGCATTAAATACAATGACAGCAGTTACTAAATTACAGATTCAAGACAACAACATTTATGACATAATCTATTTACATTTACACACATAGGGAAAGAACTGTACACACATATCCACATATGTACCTATACTATATCCACATATGTACCTACCAAAAATTCCCAGGTTCAGTGAAGTATGTCAAATTCCTTTGTTTTTCTCGACACGTGTGGGTTACATCTCAATGCATGTGTGTGGACAGGGAGTATCAGATTAGATTTCATCATCAACAATGGCCTTTTGAGTATTGCAAACTTGGAGAGCAGAAGGATGTATCAGAACAGATATTTAATGGCAAATCCATCAACTGATGAAGCTGTCTGATAAAATTTTGAGGTTCTACCATGCCCACATGACTATGTGATAGGAACATAGCCTGGGGAAAGTCGTGAGGGAGTTTGTTCTTCCAGGAGCTGTCCATAGTCTGTGGCTGAACCTACTGCCAGAAAAATGTGATTTGACAACGATTGTTTGTAATTAATGTGAGCTCTCCCCATATCATTATGGTGAACTGTGAACTGTTAGAGTATCATGAGTATTTCCTTGTTGAAGAATCATTGTATTGTGTGAAGATAAATGTTCCAGTGCAAAACTGAGTAAAAATCTTCATTTTAATTTATTTTGTAACTGCTGTGGTGAGTAATAGTTCATCGAGAGCAATCTAAGAAATAAGTGTGTAAGAAAAGTCCTACACTCTTCTGAGCCATGCTGTTAAAAATGTCTCATGCTGTTTTAAGTGTCATGTATTTTCACTCTATGAAACATAACTTTTTATAATATTCTTGATTCTGGTTTCAACAATATTGATAATTCTTTAATTCTTTCAATGGTATAATTCAATCTGTTATCAAAATTCTTTTTATCAAATATTTCTGAGCTAGCAAATGGGCCTTGTGTCCATGCCAACTAACAGGTGATAGTTCAAGCTACTATTGAAGATGGTTAGTTCGGATGGACACTTCAGTCATAGAACATTAAAAAAGTGTTAGTTGATTACCCAAGCACAAAACTGAATGGTCTCAAAAAAGGCCAAAACTAAGATGCAAATGCTTAATTTAAACATAACTTAAATCTTTCTATGTGGTAAAGTGTCTGACCTACAATACTACTAGCTAATCAAATTAGTCAGAAATGTGTTCTTAGCATTATTCATTTCTTCTAGTAGGAAAGTAGAACATGCGATATATATATAAAAAAAAGTAAAATTTAAAACATAAATTTAAAGAGCAGGGAAAACCCACTTATTAGAAGGAAATTATATAAACCTTTGTTTTGCTATGACAGAGTGTGAAGGGAAAACAGTCTATAAAGACACATTGTAAATTTGGGATAGTTGAACTATGATTTGACCCTTCCCTTCCCTTCCCTTCCCTTCCCTTCCCTTCCCTTCCCTTCCCTTCCCTTCCCTTCCCTTCCCTTCCCTTCCCTTCCCTTCCCTTCCCTTCCCTTCCCTTCCCTTCCCTTCCCTTCCCTTCTCCTACCTTTACCCCTATCCCTTTTTATCTTACAGTTTAATTAAGAGAGTTTCATACATTCTTTTTTCAAATTCATGCAGATAATTTTCTTCTGCTTTAGCTTATCCTTTACAAAGGTTGCCAGTGTTGAACTATGGTATATCTTGCATTATTTTCCTTTTTATTTCCCCTCAAGATCAGTTTGTCTATCATGTGAGGCCTTGATCCAAAAAAATAGAAAGCCATTTTTAAATATGTGCATAATAATGGCTTGTAGCCTTTCCAGAAAGCCAAATTTTTAAAAGCTAGAATAGGACCAAAATATTTGCTGTAAATTTCCCCTTAGCATCCAAGCAATTAGCTCTTTTTTTTTTTATCTTCCATAAGCTCACTACTCTTTGATGTTTTCAAAACTGTCAGGGAAGTGGCCTTTGATGTCTTCAAATCAAAACTAGATATCCATCTGGAAGATACACTTTAGTCAAGTACACATTATTCAGCTCAGTGCAAGGATAACCAGGTGAAATTCTACAGCCCATGTTTCAAAGGTAGTCAACCAGATTAGCTAATGGTTTTTTTGCCATTACATTTTATGAAGCTATAAAAAATGGAGCACTATGCATCTTTATACAGAGCCTCAAAAGGAGATCGTAAAAAGAAGTATGAGAGAAAGCAGACATTGTTACAGAATGATGAATTTTAGATCATGATAGGACATAGAACAGAAAGATCAGGGGTGGACAAGTTTTTATGCAAAAAACGTGCATTGCAGATAGAGATGTAGAGCTTCCATTCTGCAGTTACTCTTACTGAGAGTAGCAACATAAAGTAGAATAAAAGATTCCCAAAAGAAGAATAACTAGCCAACAATAAATATCTGACCATGGCAGAGTTAAGTCTACCTTTTCTGTTGCCTACATTCTTGTCTGGACAAGTTAATAAGTTCCATCTCATTCTTATGAGATGTCTTCAGCAATACTTTGCAAATCTGAAAATATGAGCATAAAGCAGCAGGTAGCAGTAGAACTGTCTCTTTGACTGGATAATTATTTTTAAATTTGTTTTTAGAGCTCCTTCTTATACAATCTGTATAATATCAGTAGTCCTATTTTCAGAGGTGAAAGACCTTCAACTTCTAAAGGCTCACAATATATACACCATTTATTTACCCAAGAGTCAACACAAGCCTTCTCTGTCACATCATCACAAATGTTCACACTAAATACTTTTCCATTGGTGCTCCTAAATATTTTGAAAGTAATTTCTCATCTATGCATTTTTTAATATGTCTTTTTCCAAATAATGAACTGTGTTTTAAAAAGTGTTTTATTTAAATAGGTCCATGTAATCTTGTGATTTACATTGCTTAGGGAAACTTCTGCCCTTCCTTGACAAAGGTGCAAGTTTTTGGAACATGATATTTCATCTTATCTTCCACTGTTTTCCTTCCCTTTTCTTGTTGTCATTAAATTGCTCTATCAGAATTTATTAGCTTTGTAGCTCTGTTTTTTCCTGAGTTTTTTCCCACACTAGAGCATATTCCATTTAAATGTGCCAACTAATGTTTCTGTACACTACTTTTCTGAGAAAAAGAGCCTGCTTCCACCATTTTATCTAAACTAGAGGAAGTTTCCTAAAGGCTGAATTAATGAAACAAAGTTCATAAACAAAGAATCTAGTGACTGTACTAACTCAATTTCTCTTTGCACTTGCTTATTGTTCTCATTGTTCTTTTGAGACAAGTAAAGGGACTGAAGTTGTATTAAAGAGCTTCATTTTTTGCCTGGGTTCTTTCTAGACAGAACCCTAGCTAAGGATACATACTTGGTGAAAAGTTTAACGTGCAAACTGACTCTGTCTTCCTGTTATACTTACAAACCATTTGTTTCCCAATCAGGGTAATGCTCAGGCCTTCAGATATTTTGGAAAAATTTCCTGGGATCTTGCAGTACAGCTGGCAACTCTAGGACAGTGTTACAGAACAGAGATAAAATAAACTTCTAAATGTACATACACGTACCAATATACATATCCCACCACCTTGATTGTAAAATCAAACTAAATAGCTGGTATGAAGCACGCCTCTCTACAGGATTCAGTTAATTTCTTATATGTATATTGATTCACCTGCCATTTTTCTAGAATTAAATGACTGTAACTAAGCAGAATTTAGTTGTCTTCACATTAAGAATAAACTCTGGATACTGCATCAGCATTTCAGAGAAAAGTTAGTCAGAATATGAGCCTAAGTGCAAATATTTAAAAGTTTGCACGTAAAAACATATGCAAAACACTTGGTGAGTGCACACAAGCTGTAAATGTATACAGATGGAAAAATGTGTTTTTTAAATAATGTTTTTAAACATGCTGTCCACCATACACAGAATGCCTCATGTTAAATCTACAAATCTTAAGAATTCTTTTTAAGGAGTTTTAAATTACTAAAATTCTTCTCTAGGAATAAAAAAGAGAGAGCTCCACTCGGTATTTCTACTGGCATTTTGTTCTCTTCTGGCACACCTGCAATTGTTAAGCCCTTTATAGAGCCCTATAGGCTCTATATAACTTCGTTCTAATTCTGAATTTTAGTCATGTAATCAGAGAAGAAACTTATTTTTAGGGGGATTCTTATCTAAGTCACTGTACCAAACCAACCAACCACACAACCAACTCCAGCAAAGTAGCTTTTATTAATGTTGAAATATAAAAAGCCCCTTTGTGAGAAACATTCTGGCACTCACAAGCCTCTCTGAAAGAGGCTGCTGTGTACATCCCTTTTGAAACTTTTCTCTTAATTTTTTCCCCGTTTCCCCTGAATTAAGCCACCATATCTCAGGTCATAGCAAAGGCAGCAGCAGGCCAGAGTGAAGGCTGCTCATGCTGTTGCACATTGAAGAGAGAGTGTTGACCGCTGTGAGAGTCATAAACCTCTCAGTTTGATGATCAACTGAGCAGTAAATTAATTAATCATCATTTTATGCCTCATCAAGCACTTTGCTGAGGCTCTCAACAGGGGCCAGCTCAATTAGCCAATGGGAAGCAGACTGTTTTGTTTAGCTGGGTGAGTCTTCCATAAACAGAGGAAGCTTTGACAAGCTAATAAATATGTCATCTGTCTGTGTCACTAGCTGCAATGTGGCTCCACCTGTAAAGTAGTGGGATTATGCTTGGTATGTTGGATAGCAACTTGAAAGAATGAGAGTGAGTTATCCTAACTCCTTCTCAAACAAAGCACTTCTCATAGCTTACCACGATCCTTAACCACTGAACTTTGGCTTGATTTTTAGGAATCAGATACTTTTTTTTATTACATAATCAGATATTTATATCCTTTTATCACAGATTCTTGTGTTTGGCACAGTAAAACCAGTCAGATTTATAATTTTAAAAGGCTTCTTTTATTTTATTTCCTCCCTAGGTAAAAAGAAAATGCCCTCTCTCCACAATAAATGCTGGTGATAAACAAGCTTCTCATGGTAAGAGCTTTTGATTAAGTGGAAATAATGCTTCTGTCTAAACAGACAGGTTTGAAAAGTCCTTGTATCAAATCCTACAGTTCCACTGAAGTTACCAGAATTACATCAATCTAACTGCAGCCAGAATTCAGCTCCTGTCACATTAAGCATTTCATCATTCAGAATGGAAAACAGAAATCTGCATTTAGAAGTTTCAGCCTTGAACCAAATCACTGACTGTTGCAAATTTGTGCCACTGACTTTCATGTACCTTTATGGCCATAAGGGCCCATTATGAGTTTCTAATCTGATTTTCTGCATGACATTGCCCATAACCTCTGGCTGGACAAGAGATAATCACTAACATATCCAGTATTTGCTGAAAGATTTCAGGTGGTGGAAAATCCAGCACATTGTTTGATAAGGAACTCCTATAATTAATTATCATCACTGGTAAAAATGTGCACCTTATTTCTGATTTTATGACTTCAAAATATTTCATATTCCTAAATCTTGTTCCAGGGGAAGGGCCCTTAGGTTTCTTTTAACCCATTTTTCAGAAGAAATAGTTCCCCCAAGTTTTTTGCACTCTCCTTCCTTGAGAAAATTAGCAGTGCTCTTGGGAGGCTGAATAACAGTTTCATTCAGTCAGCATCCCATAGCCTTGTGCATCACACTGATGTATTGCCAGAGCTGGGCAGAAGCACCTTCTCCCTCCTTGTTCCTGGCCATACACACTCAAACTTTAATGAGATACACGTCACCTTTCTACAGTTTTGTGAATTTTATTCCTATCTCTGGTTTTGGACCAGACAGTGTGACCAGAGCGGTAAGTTGGTAACACCTTGGTACAATGGCGTTAGATGGGCAGAAGTGATGAATAAAGTGTCAAGGCACAGCATGGCTCTTGGTCCAATGTAGAAAGTGCTTTGGTTTCCCAAAAGAATAGGTGTATAAACAGCAGGAACATTTATAAGTGGTGACTCCAGGATCTCCTCAGGTCTCCACACAGACTAGAAAGACAATTTGCTACACCTGTCACTCCAGCCAGTAGGAATGGTAGCAACTCCTCTGGAAAAGCAGTTTAAACATTGGAAAATAATTTATAAATCATAGCCAGACTTAAAACTTTCTCCTAGAGTAAGAACATTGTGTGAAAGGGTGCAGGTAATACTCAATGTTTACTCACTTTTCTCAGTTTACTCACTAAGATGATCCTGGCAGTCCTGTTCTCCTGTCTTAAAGTGACTTGTTTTATCTGAGACTCATTTAACCAAAGTGTTTAGGTTCCTCCCTGTATGAGCTCTTCATAGGTGTAGCTCCACCTGTTTCTGTACAATGTACAAACTTTCTTAGAAAAGTTGTTCTATAATCCTTCCAAGCCCTTGCAAAGGCTAGAGTGTAAAAAAAAATCTTTGCATTCCCTTGTAAATGACTGCACACAGTGACGATTCCTTTTAGCTGTTCTATTTTAAACTCAGTCAGTCTGGTTTTAATCCATTTTTCTGCAATGATTTCACACAGGACTAACTTTTGGCTATGTGAAGTGACGTGTTAGAGCCTTTTTGTAGCAAAAAAAAACCTACAGGAAAAAAAAGGAAAAAACAAACAAAAACCTATGAGCCAAAATGAGATCCTCAGTGTAGGTTTCTATATAGATATCCTGAATCATGCTTTCGCTTGGCCAAAGGGAAAAGAAAAAACATTAATGGAAATTAGGGACTGGTGGAAAGAAGGAAAATAGAAAGCTGTCATTTATGCAGCTTTGAGGATGGTAAGGGCTTTCTGGAATAGTGGAAGTAGCAACAGGATAACTGGGAGCATCTGAGGAACGGTGTGAGGGAAAAGAGGCACCCAGTGATTTTTAACAGAAGTCCCATCAGTATAAGACATCTGGCTTAGAGAAGCAAGAATTGATCTTACCTTTTATCAGGATGATAAGCCCTACATACATCTGCACAGATACACCTACAGACACCTCTCTCTGCAAAATTTTAGTTCCTCTGAAATGTAATATCTATTTTATTTGATCAATCTACTTCCAACAGATCAGACTGATCACTGATCATCACCAAGTTTCCGGTACCTGGAGATATGGTTTCATGGCTAGTTTTGAAGCAAATTTCTCACAGAATTCATGCATGGAAATTAATAATTGTGTTACCACATATATCCATAGGAAGGAATATTTCAATTCCATCATATCTTTTATATACTCCTGTAAGAAAATGTAAGCATACATTCACTCTTCAAAATTTTGCTGCTGTTGCCTAGGTAAATGGGCATCAGTCTATATTTATTTCTCACAAAGCATTTCATAATACGTAATTTTTTCAAAGGATGAGAAGATGCCAAATGATGCAGCAATAAATTTCATAAATTAAAAATAATGAGCGTTTTTTGTTGATATTTAGGAAACTATTTTTCTTCCCTGGCTATTCAGATGAATGACTGATATTTCTCCTAAACTCAGCAATTTTGCCTTACAAGGGTTGGTGTGAACACTGGTTTCTGCTTCAGGTCATGTGGGTTCAAAGCTCTAGAGTTTCACTTTGAATTTGATGATTGCTTACTGAGAGCCATTTGTCTTCACTCGCATAAATCAACCTACATTCAGCAAGAATAGGCCATGGTTTCATCAATACTTCAAAAAGTGAGTGGGCATTTAGCATGTTTTTAATGATTATAGATTTCATAGTGAAAACTTTGCAGAGTGATACTCAAAAAAATTCTTTGGAAAATATCTATGTTTCTAGTTTGCATATCTCTCACAGTTGTGTTTCAATGTCTCTTGAAAACGGCAGAGATTTTTTTCAAGCCTGTGACTTAAAAAGAAACCAACCTGAAATGGGCTTCTAGTGCACTCACATGGACAGACATTAGAGTCTGATCAGAGGCTTTCAGCAACCTCAGAGAACACTGGATTCTGGGGCATTACTTGAAATATATTATTACAAACCCAAGCAGAGATAAATTACATAAAGGAAGAACTTTTCCCCATTTTACGTTTGCTTTTCTCTTCTAGAAATCCCTGTATGCCACTAGTTTTAAACCAGGAGCAAATCTGAATGACTTCAACTCATTTTTCCACTCTTCTCTGGTGGATAATTTTCAGTGATAATATTTCTTTGTTCACAATATGAAATTGTCTCTGCCTTGTTCTATTTTACAATAATCATTCTTAAAGATACTTTGAAGTGAACAACTCAGAATAATCATAAATCTCTCTGTCATACAGACATATGTGAACTTTCTTTTGAAAGCTTCATTGTTACTCATCTATTCTGCCTGGGATTACCCCAACCCCATACTTTTCATCCTTTATCCCTTTTATGAAGGGCAGAAACTTTAAATATTTGACAAAATCTACTCGCAACTCAATTACATTTTGACTAATTATATCATGTGAATTTCATCCCTTTTGTTTTTGTCCCAGATTAATACTGGAATGTCTCAGATGAGTTTATAGACAGTCCCTTTCTGCATCCAAAATGTAATGCTGGAATGAAGAAATGCGTAGCACAAGGAAACTTCACTTAAGAGCATTGGGAAATGACTATGCTGGTGATTAAAGAACAAGATCTAATCTGGTTTCAGGCCTACAGCTGAAAATCATCTTTCGTAAAAGTGTGCCTGCCAAGGTTATTGTAAAATTATCCCAGGCACCAAAGTGATGAATAGTCCCAGCGTTTGCTGTGATATGGATGCCATCCCTGTGGGGCTTCACCAAGCGGGATTTTTCATGTGGACAGACTCACATGGAGGACAGATGGGAAAGAAAACAAAATTAGTTGATCTGAGCTAGAGCAAAAATCCATCTTTCCTTTGCTACCCAGATTGTGCACTTGAGGTTTTTTTTTGCAGACACGGAAATGTGTTCTTAAATTATGCAACTCTTCCTTTTTTTCCTTGATGGAGTTATCGGAACCTTTTAAGCTGACCTTGGATTTAGTGCTGATTTGCATTCTTGAACTTTCATGGCAGCCTAATTTTAGACATGCTAAGCAGCAAGCCTAATATCTATCTAAGTTAGTGCAAAAATACTGTGTCTCCAGTTGCATTAATAACAGCTTTAGTCCAGTGTTGAAGACAGGCAGTTCTTAACAGCAAAAAAAGTTTCAAATGGAAATGATCACTCAAGCTTAGCTTTGTGAAAGTCCAGCTAATGAGCCAGTCAAAGAGCAACATCGACATTTAACAGGCAGGCTTCCCAGGACCCAGTCCTGGGATGATACCAACAACCCCACTAAAAAAAAGCACCCTAACCAGTGCCATGCAGAATTGGGACCAGCCATGGTTTGGGCAACACATCTGAGAAAAATCAGCTCTTAGGCATTTTTAAAGCTTGACAGCAAAAAGAAGTCTCTTTGATACTTGCATCGTTATGTGCTGGTGACAAAGAAGGAAGGAAGGAGATAAACTATGCTTCCGTTGCATCTGCCAGTGCTGCAGTTTGACTCTGAGACAACTAAAAAGTTGCAAATCTCATATAAAATATTTGCCTAAAAAGCAGGTTCTGGATAAGTCACTATTAAACTGTTTTAAATTGTCCACATTATTTTAAATTTATTGTTAACTTCACATCATTGAGTTTCGGATGTAGGAAGTATTATGCCAATAACTGCTTCATAGGGGATAGAAATGCAACAAATACTTGGTGTATTTCTCCATCTACATTTCTCTCTTAATCAGATTTCCCAGGGTGAGAGGTTAAACTTAGACAGTCAGCAGGGATGTTAGGATTATTTAACTGCAATATAAGTAACACCTTAAGAACTGATTTGTCAGAATGAATTGCAGTCCAGAGCGCTTTGAGTTTTCAACTAAATTTTCTCTTCAGATAAAAGGCACTTTTTAAAGAATCACAGTTCCTGTTCTAACCATTCATTCCCCCACCCTTGCCTCCAAGGCATTTCTTATAACTCTGATAAAATCACAGACCAGGTGCTCCAAGACTTTCAAAATAATAAATTCCAATCTGTCACTAAAAAAATAAAAGGTTAAACAAGTTTATAGAGGGAGCCTGTTCCAGGTGTTATTTTGAAAGTGAACACCTAATTTATCATTTTTCAGTAATAGTTACAAGTGATAAAGATCATGTAAATACTCTATATTAGAAATAAGCTTTCATTTTGTCATGCAGATAGTGCTAATGACTAAATAGACTTTAATCAGGAAATCTCCACCTACTAACCTTAGGACTGAAGAGTAACGCTATAATCAGATTTTCTCTAAAATAAAATACTCATGCTGTAGAAGTAAAAACAAAATTAAAATCATACATTGGTTATATAGCAGTTTTTATAAGAACCAGAAGCATGAAAACTTTTCACAAATCACCTACTTTGGAGCTGACTCTGCATAGGTCCAGTGCGTATGTCTATCAAGTGGAACGAGGCAATGGAAACTGCTAACATCTTCCATATGTGGCAGCCTTTAAATTATAGTACTGTTTTGGATACAGTGAACAAACTGTTCTGAAACAGTCACATGGGTTGCTTGATTTACCTGTAGTTCCTCTTTCACTGTGTTCAGTCAGTCTTACACAGTTCTAATTCTGCTCTCTTTTCCATTATTTATTAAAAGATATAGCTAAAAAAATGCCCTCAGTTTTGCTCAAGAGCTCTGAAATGTGTGCTTTGGCCTATCATAAATCAAAGAAAAGACTATAGTTCTCAGCCATTTTGAAGTCAGGAGGAAAATCCAGGCCCCAGTTAAACAAAGTGCAAGGGTATGTTCTTGAGTGCCATTCAATTCACTGTTTTTCCTTACCTGCAGAATAGTTTGCTCCATCTCTGTCAGACTTTGCAGTTTCTAAATCAAGTATGGCAGCATTAGGGGTGGCATTATGCTGCAAGCGGGTACTAAAGGCTTATGGATAGGCTTCCATATGTCTAGATATATATATATTTCAGAGGTTCCATAAATGATGAGAGGCTGCCTCACACAAAAAGGAAAAAAAAAATTCTCTCCTATTATTTCCCTCTATGACACTCTAAATTCTCTTCCTTTTTACCCTGGCTTTCAAAATTATTTTTAATTAATGGTTCTCTCTTTTTAGCCCAGTCCCTCTCTGCTCATATAGAAATACAGTAACTGAAGTTAACTGCCCCGAAACTTTCCTTTTGAGCTAATTTTCAGGAAAGTCATAAACAGATCTCACTGTAAATTCAGCTTGTAGAGATTACAGGTGATTTTGCAAACTCTTAAGGTACAATTAACATATCAACTCAGGGCAATTTCCTGTATAAAACCTAAAAAGGATGAAACTGCAGATTAAACAGAACTGAAAACTGAGTTTTGTCATACATGGTTAAAGATTGTTCTTTCAAAGGAAAAGAAGCTCTTGCCCACAAAACATTCTGTTACATTTTGAAACTCTAGGGAAGGTTTATGATAACTTCCTTCAAGAAGAAAAACATAAACTGAATGACTATAGCTATACAGCATAGCTGTACTGAGGTTTCTAAGTGTGGAAGTAAACTTCTACTACTAGCACACAACTAAGCTGAGATTTCCATTGCTTACTCATAAGACTAAAATGCAAGTTTCATAATGCATAAAACAGTGAGGCTTTGCAGTCTTGTGGAGGATTCTGTGTGTTTAACTCTGTTGTAGCAATTACTCTTAAATGTGGAGTCTTTTAGCAAGGCAAGCAGATTACTCTAAATCTTAATTTTTTAGGAACAGTAAAAGAATTGTTCTCTAAGTTGTGGTACTTCTTATTAAATAGTAAGCAACTAAGTTATTTTGTATTAATTGAAAGGAGATAAATGAACTAGTAATCTCTCGAAACTAAAAATAATTATTGAATTTATTATGTGAAAAAACCACTACTAGTTACTATTAGTTACTACTAATTACTATTTTTACTATTTACTATTTTTAGTTGCCACTTAGATGTCATATCTAGCTGTGGTCTATAATGTACTCCTACAGAGTGTGTAAGATGCTTTGCATTGTTGCAAAATGTCTTTTACCCCTTCAAGGTGGACTAGATTTCAGTGTTCTGTATTTGTATTGGTTTCTTTTTTCTTTTAGTGAGGCCTTTAAAGAATTTTTTGAAGATGAGAAATATTTGGGTACACTGAATTTTATTTTGTCATGATACATTAATCCTGATGGATAATGAGAAGAATTGATAACTAAGAGTTTCCCAAAATGTTTATTTTACAGCTAGAGACAGTTGGGAGGCAATGGTGGTACTGAGCTTCAGCACCAGAGAGCAGCACCATCTAAGAATTGTGATTCAAAATTCCTCCCGTGAACCCCAATCCTGTTCTGGACAAAATAGATGTGCCCTCACTTCTCTGGGGACATAGAGTATGTAACTCTCCTTTTGGTTAACTTTCCGAGCTGACACATGTAAAGAGAGATGTCTAGCAATGCTCCACTTTTTTTACCACTTACATTGATACACACCTAACACATCCATTGGTGGAACAGCAAGTAGCCCATGTTTTCACACCAGAGCACATGACTGCTCTAGATATAACATGAACAGAAAAGAATTGTCACCCATAAGACCAGCTTCGTACCTCAAACACATGGATTTGGGTTAGCAAAATCTAGCCCTTTCTTTTTTTTTTGGTTTGGAATTTATAAATAACAATAATGTCAAAGCAACTAGTAGACATTACTGTTCTCCTTGGGAACAGGTCAGCAGTGCCCTCTGGCAGTTTTTCAGCTAAGCATGGGAGCGCAAAAGAAAGTCTAAAAAAGCATGCAATTACCCCCAGGAAATAATTACAACGCAAAAAGCTCTGGATGGTACAAGTGACATTCCAGTAAACAAGGTGAACTTGTATCATCACCCTCCTTTGCCTCAGGGAATATTCCTGCCAAAGGACTATCATACAGTTCCAAGAACATCCAAGGACGGAGGTGGGGCTACACATCAGCCTTTCCAGGTCCAAGTCTCATGGAGCTAGAAGTTGCGGACAAAGGAAGCTCCTGCTAAGCTGAGCATTGACATCACAAATCCCAAAGGCCAGGGCAGCAAATCTTGCTGGAGGTGATTTTTAACCACCAGGTTGGAAACCAAAACACACCTAAAGCAGTCTTGCTTATATATGAGACTTATGTATCAAACTTAATGATTGAGAGAAATATGGGAAACAAAGTTTTTTTATGTCTACTTCTGTTCACACTCACTCTCATGGGAGCGGGATCATACTGTTCTCTCTTCTTGACCAGTGTTAAACTTCAAAGTTTGACCAGATGCTGGATTTCTTTCCATTTTAACCTTCTTTCAGCTCTGCTGAAGGAACCTCTCTTTGTCTGCAACAGTTAGAAGCCATACCCAAACCACATTGCATGGTTGGAAGAGAAGACAATTAAGCTGCATGTGGCCAGGTTTTATTCAGCAACTTTTCCACTCACTAGAACCTTCTAATCCAACTCAGCTACCCTCACATGTGTACACACAAACCCTATATTTAACCAGGAAGATTTTCTTACCTAGCTACTGTTTCCAGAGGCTCGCAGACCAGCAGCAGCTGGTACAGGGTACTGTTCTCTTTCTTTGCTTTCAAAATACCTTATTGCAAATGCATATTGACCAGTTCAGAATTGGGATCAACTCTTCCACATTTTCTAGGTACCTTCTGGGATTCTACAAGATAATGCTGATAGGACAAGAAATTAATGCACTTATATATGCCTCTTTTCTGTCTCTGGATTACCACTATCATAAAAATTGAATTTAACTTGAAAATCTGTGGTGTCTGAATACACTTTTGGCACCCTCAGGTGATCTGTACTATTCAGCCCTGTAATACAGTGCTGGGTTCTAGACACTTGGTAAAAGCAAACTCCCCTTCTGAGCTTTACAAGGTAATGAGTAATGTTCAGAGATGGGACTGCCAACAGTCAGATTATCTGTTTTTCAAAAAAAAAAGTAAATATCAAAAATTGCTTAAGCTGAAGCTGCCTCAAGCACTTTTACCTCACATAACCAGCACTTTTGGAAAGGTCCCGTTGACCTTGGCAGCATATTCGAACATGGCTGAACAGTTCTTGAGCAATTTTTCCAATGAATTAGGCACAAACAGGCATGTGTCATTGGGCACACATGCAGTTTTTTCTATCTCCTCTTTCTCCTTAAAAATTAATAATTTCTCAAAACTGCCGTGCAAGGAAAGCCACAACAAGCAGTATGTCCTAGTGTATTACTGGCTCGTGTTTGGTATGTGAAATTACTTAGCTAGATGCTTTGCAAATGCCACAGAGTTGGGTTCTGACCAGAGACCAGTTAGTCAGATGCATTTATCTTTTCTGACACTCATCTTAATCACAGAATTATCATAAACTGCCTGTGTGAACTGACTGTGCATGCTTCCATTACCAAAGAAGGAAAACTTATGAATTTGGGAACATTGACACAGTGCATTAAACTCAGTCAATGACTGAGTTGACAAATGGAAAAGCTACACCAGTGAAAGCAGAGAATAGTGATAAATGTATATTACCTGCTGTGCATGAAGTCTATCTATTCGTTAGTTTAAAAATGCTTTAAGAAAGTGTACAAAAACCATCGCACTTCTAGAACTTCAGTCTCACAGAAGTCTTCACCTCTTACTTTATTGCCAGGAGATTCCAAAGATTTTCTCTTTTGCCTGACAATTGGTTGTCAGACATTATTAATTCAGTGCTATCCTTTCTTTGACTTGTGTGGGGAATCAGCATTATATTGATGCTGCTGCACTGACAAGTACCCCCTACTTGGCTGCCTTTCTCCATTTCCTTACCTGTCCCATCACTGCCATTCTTCATTCACCTCTGTTCTGTCCACCAATCATTTTTTTCTGCACCCGCTCCTTAACCCACAAGATAGCCTTCCTTCTTTCATGACTTCATAACTCCATTACCTTTCTTTCCTCCTCTCATACTTCTATTTCTTCCTTTCCCCCATGGGTCATGTGAAAAAAAATTCTAAAAACTTGAGAGGAAAGATGGAGAGAATAAAACATATTGTGTTATAAGGCAGCATCTCAATAGAAAAGGTAATGACTCATCCTTAGTTTTCAGCAGATACCTTTTTTGTACAGTGCTCTGACTGGCATGAAAAATAAACATCTGCCGCCATGAAAATCTCCGCCCACCATTCTGCCTTGTTCCTTCCCACTTTCCCATATAGTTAACATATTCCAAGAGCTTTCTTGCTTTAACGTCATGTATTATAGAAACAGCTTTGGGCTGCTACGAAACAGTCATCACAACTCAACCAAAATGTGACACAATCCTTAGCTCTATACTTTTATCTGCAGATGTCAGGCCACAGTACAAAGTTCAATGCTGTTATCCCACTTCACAAAGGAAAAGGCCAAGAAAGAGAAACTGAGTAAGCCAACAAAGCAGTAGCAGAGCCACAAATGTTGGCCATGTCCTTTTACCTGTCCCCTGGTCAGTGCAACACAAGGAAAGTAAGAAAGTCACCTACAACCTGAATAGAAGTCCAGTCCCTTCGATGTCATACCTTCAGCTGGAACTTCGGCGACACAAATAATGTGGCACTGGATACAATGGGGACAAAAATAATAGGCATTTAGTAATGTTTTCTTACTTTCATATAATTAAAAATGAAATGCGTATATAGGCCTGCTTTCTTATTGTTTAGGAAACATCCAACAAAACTTAGGACTGATTATAGATCAATATTACTTTTAAAGTCTAGCTAGACACAAAGAAGTTTCTTATGAAATGGTTAAAATAGAATTACACAATTTTTCTCAGTGGCATGCTAAACTTATAGGTTTCCATGGTTTATTTTAAACATCTCCTTGCAACATTTATTTACTTTATTTTTAATGGGGCAGTCAGTCAGTAAACTACACTGTTCCACACTCTACTATTCATTAGCAGAAGTACAGACAATTAACTATCTTGGAACTTTTATTTAAAATTAAGAGAGGAGGGAAATGTGAAAGCAGTTGAAAGCAAGATTTCTCAGGAAAAGAGAAAACCTCTTTAATGCTTTTTAGTGTTTATTTCTATTTGGTTTAATGCTTATTTGTTTTTTTCTAGTTTACAGTAAGTGCCTTGTTATGGTCACATGAAAAGCTATTAGAGAAAAGAAGAAAGCTTTGTAGGGTTTATTTGTTCCAACAAAAGCCAAGGGAATTAAATAAAAACAAACTGAACATAAAATATGTAAAGACAGTACAGGTTGAAAATTAATAGCTTATTTTTAAAAAGGAAATTTAATAAAACAATGCCGTTAGCTATTTAAAAACTGGAAAAATGATACCTAAACATGTAGGGAATGTTGGCAAGTCTTCCTACCTGAGCTGGAGTGTGAATAACTGGTTATTATACTTTTTGTATTTTCTTTATTTTCATTTATTCGTCAGAATGAACTAGATGACAATGTTATTCTAATATGCAACTGGAAATATAATTTTCTTTCCAAAATATCATGTGGCATCAATAATACAGATTTTTGCAGTAGGATTTTCAAATCAAGGTGTTATCTCATGTTCACTGTGTCTGTAATTCCATCATATAAACCTAAACAGCTACAGTTCAATGTGAGTGAACTCTGATACAATTTGGAGCACCAAAACTCATTTTTATTGCTGTAATATACTGAATGAATTAAAATAAAAATGATGATCCTAAGAAAAATGTTCATCTTCACAACAGGTAATTGTGATTAAACAAGATGTGAAATCAAGCTATTGCTTCAGGCTCAATATAAGTAGTATAATTATAGCACAGATACATGAATTTT
Source organism: Corvus hawaiiensis (assembly GCF_020740725.1). Taxonomy (NCBI): domain Eukaryota; kingdom Metazoa; phylum Chordata; class Aves; order Passeriformes; family Corvidae; genus Corvus; species Corvus hawaiiensis. Next base: position 2,098,094 of record NC_063242.1, read on the forward strand.
AAGTGTTTTTCTGAGAAGATACATTTGGTGTGACAGCCACTGTGGCAACAACTACTCAGTTTCAGAGTATATAGTTATTTAAAAGTTGTTGATGCATGAGAGCTCACTGTGACAGCCTTACAATGTATATTTCATATAATTGTTTTATTTCTTTCTTGAATGGAAAGAGATTTCAAGTGAGTAATGTTTATCTGTCCTAAAACTTATGTTGGTTTACAAGTGATGTTAAGATCTTTTAATAGCACTGTGGAAGGAACAGTCATACACAGAACTCATAAAGAAGGAGAAAAAAGTTTCACTTAATTGTATTTTCACACTTGGAATTTCTCCAGATTCTTGGCTGCCTAAGCAAATTTGTGGCTTTGAAATTATTGTTAATTTCTTGCTAATTATCACTTAGAGATTTTTTTTTTCAGGCAAAGTTTTGCTTCAGACTTTCTTATTTGAGTATATCTATAGCTTAACAATTTCTAGAAGAAATAAATTTTATAAATATAAAAAATTACTGGTCATTTGATGTGTCTTTTTCATATATATCATGCAAGGTCTATGATAACTTTGCATCTAGGAAGAGAGTTGTGCTCTTCAGGGGAATTGATAAAAAAAGCAAGATTAATGGAAAAGCAAAAGTGGCCAGGGAATCCCATAAAATACCTAGAAATTTATAGAAGTCTAGCATGAAGACCTCATAGAAGTCCCCTCACTGGCAACACAAATAATACATTCATCTGAAGCATTAATTAATTTTGCAAAATAAAATTTTTTTTTTAATTGAACTGTCAAGAAAGAATATGGTGCAAGGTATACTGAAAAGTACTTCTGGGTAGTGCCAGCTGAAGCTCATGAATACTCTTCCTAAGAACCAAAGTGAAAAATTTAAAAAAACAAAACCTTTTTTCCTGTTATGTATTAAAACTCATAAGGGGAACATTGATTCTACACCAGAGAGGATACACCCAAATTTTCTTGTCTTGCTGTTAACATTAGTGGCAAAGTAGTGCTTATTATGTCAGCTTAGAAGCTGCTGGCAGCTCAACAGCCAGCACCCATGGCATGGGGTGCCAAGTGGCTTACAGAACTTGGTAGACTCAACAGCATGGTCCTGAAGTTTGGGTTTTTATTACAGAGGTGGGTGATGGGAGTTTTCTAAGAGGGAGGAGGGTGTAAGAGCCTTCTCTACTCATGTAAAAAGCTCCCCCACAGCCAGACTGATCTGTGGCACCCAACCAGAATGAATACAGCTTTCTCCTGGCTGATACACTTCTGTCTGTTTCCTAACAGAGTTTAATTTTGTGGGGGCAGGGAGGGGCAGGAAGAATGGAGCAGGAAGTAAGGTAAGACCCAGCCCTATCTACTCTTACACAGCTATATCCTAGGAACAACCTGAGAGCAGCACTGAGGAGAAAGATTTGGGGGCAGCAGTGGATGAGAAGTTCAACATGACCCATCCACATGCACTTGCAGTCCAGAAAGACAACAGTATCCTGGACTGCACCAAAAGAAGTATGGCCAGCAGGTCAAGAGAAGTGATTCTCCTCCTCTTCTTTGCTCTTGTGAGAGCCCACTTTGAGTCCAGCTCTGAGGTCTTCAGCACAGGAAAGCCATGGGCCTGTTTTACCTGGTCCAGAGTAAGATCACAAAGATTATGAGAGGCTTGGATCACTTCTTCTATGACAAAAGGCTAAGAGTGTTGGGTCTGTTCAGTCTGGAGAAGAGAAGGCTCCAGAGACACCTTAAAGCAGCCTTCCAGTACCCCTTTAGGTAAAGGGGTGCTTACAAGAGAGTTGAAAAGGGACCTTTTACAAGGGCGTGTAGTCATAGGACAAGTGGGAATGGCTTTAAACTGAAGAAGGGTAGATTTAGATTAGGTATAAGGATGACATTTTTCACTTTGAGGCTGGTGAGTCATTGGAACAGGTTGCCCAGAGAGGATGTTAACACCCTGTCCTTGGAAGTGTTCAAGGACAGGTTGGATGGGGCCCTGAGCAATCTGGTTTAGTGGAAGGTGTCCTTGCCCATGGCCAGGGGGTTGGAAGTAGATGATCTTTAAAGGTCCTTTCCAACCCAAACCATTCTATGATTCTACGAACACACCCACATCAGACAGCTCTGAATTAGTCTATGCATGGCCAGCCATTCAGGTCCCATTCCCTGCAGCTCTCCTACCCTGCTGCCTGAAGCCAGCTCCCTTCACGGTTAAGTGGTCTACCTCAGCTTTAGCTCATCCCAGCTATGTGTTTGTACCTGCTGCACTGTGCCAGGGTTGTGGAAAGATGGAAGTACTGGTGGAGGTCTGGAAAGCTGGGACACTACCCCAGGCTACGTTCTGGAGAAACTAGCAGTCTCAGGTGCTGCCCCAGGGCAAAGATGTCTGTCTACTGCCCCCAGTGCCTCTCCCAAGGGGCATATTGTGGAGCAGGGGCGGTTTAACAAGTTTCAGAATGTGTAGTGATGAGGGGAAAGCGGAGAACATAATGTAAGTCTGCAAGAAAAGAATTTCATATCTTCTTTTAGTTCTTATTGCTTCCCCTCCGGTAATCTCTGGAGCTCATAAACTTTCCAGAAGGCTATGCCACATTTGAATGCTTTGACATATTAGATACTGATATATGGGTTCAGTTCTAAGAGCTTCAAATTTTTATGATTTTCATAAGCTAAGATTATTATAATTTATTTTCAAAGATGCCTGGAACTTTTTGTGTTGTACACAGTAGTTCTTACTAATTTGTCCACTCATGTATGTTTAGAAAAGGAAATGTAATCTGAAATTCTGTTCAAGACATGGGTCCTTGTGTAAACAGGGCTCTGTCATTTATTCTGCTGGTAATCATGGCACCATTTTTTTTGTAGTAGGAACATGAGATACCCTTCACGATGGCTTCAGATCTGTATCTCTGTTTCCCCGTCTTCCTGGATGGTGAAGGCAAAGGAGAACCAAGCAGAAAGCAGACCTGAAATTCATTAGGCTTGAGACAACAAAGACTAAATTTATGTTCCCAGGAGGGGGACTTCTGTGAGGTCTGAAGCCTGCCACTCAGATGCTGATCTTTTCCACTGTGTTTCCTCACTACTTTTCAGTAAAGTCAAACTAGAAGGGTGACAAAGGTCACCCATGCACGCGGAATTAAGAGTACTCCTTTTCGAGGAATATTTAGTATAATCCCTTCCTTGCTATAGATTTAGGTGGGAAACTTCTCCCACCTCAGACAGTAGAAAAACATAATCTGCAACTGCTTGGCTGTGCTTCAGCTATTTGGTAAAAGCTCACACATATTGTCACCAAAATTGTGTGGACACAATAGTGGTTTTCCTAACACATGAGCTGTGTTCACATGCCCAGGATACACGAAGGTAAGAGGGAGAATTACCAGACAAGTCCTACAGCTAACACAGCATTGATAGAATCATAGAATCATTTTGGTTGGAAAAGACCTCCAAGGTCATCAAGTCCAATTGTTAATCTTGCACTGTCAAGTCCACCACTAAAAGGTGGTGCCACATATACATGTCTCACCAGTGCCGAGAACAGGGTGATGACCACTTTCCCAGTCCTGCTGTCCACACTGTTTCTGAGACAGGTCAGGATGCCATTGGCTTTCTTGTCTACCTGGGCACACAGCTGGCTCACTTTCATCTGACTGTCAACCAGGTCCTTTTTCTCTGGGCTACTTGCCAACCTCTCTGCCCTCAGCCTCTAGCACTGCACAGGATTGATGTGACCCAAGGGCAGGACCTGGCACTTTACCATGTTGAACCTCAAACTTTTGGCCTTTTCTCATGGATCCAACCTGTCCGGATCCCTCTACAGAGCCTTGCTGCCCTCCAGCAGATCCATTCAAGCTAGTGTCATCTGCAAACTTACTGAGGGTGCATTGAATGTCCTCATCCAGATCACTGATGAAGAGAATTATCAGGTCTGGGCTCATTACTGAGCCCTGGGGAAAAACACTTGTGATCCATGACCAACTGGGAAACCCACTAACCGTGGGAAGCGGTGTCAAAGGCTTTGTTAAAGTCTAGATAGACAATATTCACAGCCTTTCCCTCACTCCCAAAGTGGGTTACCCTGTCATAGAAGGAGATCAAGTTACTCAAGTATGACCTGCCCTTCCTAATCTCATGCTGGCAAGGCCTGATACTCTGGTTGTGTTGTATGTGCTGGGTGATGCTGCACTAGGTGATCTGCTCCATGACCTTCCCCAGCACTGATGTTAGTCTGACAGGCCTACAGCTCCTGTATCTTCCTTCTGTCCCTACTTGTAGGGTCTCCATTCCTCCTGCAGGGTCTCCAAAAGCTCCTCTGCCTGATGATGTGACACAGCTTTTCTTTCTTCTTCTCTTCAAGATGTTTCTTCCAGATTGACATTTCAGGAGATATATTCACTTTGTGCTGTCTTTCTCTTGTGATTATAAATGTCTTTTACTGATAAAGATTCTACAGAGTTATAATGTTCACTCTGTTTTCTCATGAATAGCCACCAACAAATCACTATGAGTACCATGTTTTCCGCATGGATGTATGACTCATGGCCAAGAAGCTGTGAAGGGAAAACTGTCTCACAAAAATCTTCACTCTTGTGACCAGTGACAGGACTTGAGAATGCAGCATGAAGCTGAGTCAGGGAAAGCTTAGGTTAGATATCAGGAAACTTTTTCACCCAGAGAGTGGTTAAGCACTGGAATCAGAAGTGGTTTATCTCCAGAGAAGCTCCCACCAGCATCTAAGAGGCACAATATTTAGCCCTCCTGTAACAGAAGACTTTGACCCTGCTACCTTACACTCAAGTCTGAGACTCTCCATACCTGGAAAGACTGTCTGCCAGAAGAACCACATCAGACTTTCTACCACATTTACAGTGATCTCCCGTTTTGACCAACCCAGCAAGGTCCTCTGGAAGGCTTTGTGAACAATTGTTACAGCTGTGGGATTCATAGCCTGCTTTAGGATTTTCTTAACTTATGCCATTCTAAGGATAAATTATTATTTCACCTATCTATTAGTCCTGAATTGGAAAAAGCTATAATTTACACTAGTTTACGGAGCACGAAAGTAGAGGCCTCATAGACACAGAATTCAACTGGAGAGTGACGTTATAATTAAGAGAACAGTTTGAAACTTCTTCACAGAACTTAATTTAGCTTTTATCATTTCAGCTTTTATTGATTGAATAATATTTGAAAATATTTATCAGTTATATTGTGTGTCTCTGTTACTAGAGCTATTAGTAAAAATTGTTTATTATTTTGAACAAAAAATTGCTACAATGACAAGTGAGAAATCCAACTGAGAAACCATTTCAGTTTGAGAAAGTTACATGTCTTTTCTGATCTTCCTGAGAGCAAAGAAAGCTGACAATGAAATAGCATAATGAAAGGCTTAATCATTACTATCCAATACACCCACACCTGAGCCCGTAGGCTAGAAACTGTGAAAAAAGGGTGTAACAGGCAGGTGCATCATTCATTGCTAAGACTGTTACATGCAAGCATGCTGCGGAACAGGCCTGCTTGGGCGGTCATATGAATTAATCAAATCCCTGCTGGAACTTTCATGTTTGCTGCTCTTGAGTTTGACTACAACTGCATTGGGACGCAGAAAAAAAATGGGATGGTTTGTGATTGGGGAGTTTGCTTTATCATGTCCCTACACCAATGAACTGTTGTCAAAAATGGCAGCACGGGTTTTGCACATGGTATCATAGGCACAGCTATGTGAATGTGTATGTGTGACAGCTGTGTGACACAGTATGTCCTTTAGTGACATTCAGATGTAGAACTAACTCAGTGTATGGAAGCAATTGCCTTACCCAGCATAAACCATGGCAGGTTACTGCAAAATTCCGTCAAGACGTGAGGTTGGGCAAGTTCACGAGAAAATGTAAAATGCTTTAAAGATTTAAAAGACTTCCAATCTAGTACTCTACAAAGTTGTTGCATTGGCATTTTAATGAGTAAAAACAAAGCAAAACAGATCAGTGGTTTATCTCAAGTGAATGTATTTCAGTGCAGCTTCTTTCAACATGCAGAGCCCTATTCTCTGGCAAACCTTATTGGTGTTCTTTTCTCGTGGACAAGTGGTTGTGAAGAGTTGACCAGGTCAGCAGAAGAAGTGTGTATCTGGATATACTCATGTGTCCGCCAGCCCAAGAAAACAGTGAAGCTGTTCTTGCTAGCAATGAAGGTACTACCCACAGAACCACTCATTAGAGAGTAAATGTCCTCCTCTCCTCTCCTCTCCTCTCCTCTCCTCTCCTCTCCTCTCCTCTCCTCTCCTCTCCTCTCCTCTCCTCTCCTCTCCTCTCCTCTCCTCTCCTCTCCTCTCCTCTCCTCTCCTCTCCTCTCCTCTCCTCTCCTATTGTGAGTTTAGTATTGCAACTAAGACATAGCAAAGACCAGACCAGTATGTTGGGTTTGTACCAGGCTAGAGGTTGATTCTGCACACGGTACAAGGAAATCTTCGAATTTGACTGTGCAGCCTGTAAAATGTCTTATCTCCTAGACTGCTTCTTCCCACCAAGGTCTATAGTACCAGATGCTTGGAAATCAACTTCCTCCTACTCCAAGCAGTAGAATACAAAGTACTAAACAGGAAAAAAATTAGATACTTGCCTTCCAAACATCCATATTAGCTACTGTATTACATATTGTCTCTGCTGGCAAGAGAATATATACATCCCAGATGATACTTTATTGCTGATCTGTATGGTTAGGAAAATGTTTAACATCTTTTTATGCAGCTGGGTCTGCATGAAGGCCAATAGTAACTCAATTGCTAGCATTCTGAAGTAGAGTACAGAAAATTTACATTCTAATAGCAACCTCACTGTGGTACTTATGGCTGCCTACAATAGCATTAAAGGGTGTTTTATTCCTGCTTTTAAAGGCTTCTGACATTCATATGATGCAAAACTCTCTTAAAAACTTTATAATGGAAAGGCCCTTTCCAATCTCTCAGGTATGGGCTGCCACAAAAGAAAGTGCTGTTGTTATATATTCTGAGAACTAAGAGTAAGCTGTGACTGTGACATATTTTGGCACAATTGAAATTTCAAATACATAATTGCAGATTTTAAGAATGATGTTTCCCTGCAATAGCTTGCAACTTGAATGTCATTGGAAAATGAAAGTCAGTGTCCAGTCAAGCCACCACTAATGTTGTAACTCTCTGAATGTGTTTCCATTCTGCTGATTGGCTGAAACACCCTTGTGAACTTTTGAAAAGAGTGGCCAAACTGGCAAAGAGTTATTGAAATAATATTGGAAAAATAAGCAAAAGACAGTAAATTTTCTGGCCACAATTTCTTTTACTGTAACATATATTTGAAATTTAGTGAGACAGTAACCATCAGACTTTTGGAGTAGTCAAAAGGTTGTACAGGAGCCATTTATCAGTAGAAGGGTTCAAAAAAGTTCAAATAATTCCTAAAATGAGATCTTCAGGAATTTTTCCTTAAAATTTGAACTCTTAGGATTTGAGAATATGTGCTAAATTATTCACATAAAACAGAAGCCAGAAAGATAATTAAGTGGGAAATTAAATCAAAACTAATGTCAGAAGCATCACAGTAATGAGATCATATTTATCCCTTTATTTCCTCCTGCTTCAGTTCCTTCCTGAAATTCTCAAAGGAAGCAAATAAAAAACATGTTCTAGCAAACTTCTGTGGTTTTAGATACGGGGACATTCATCTGGCTGAGCTCTTCCATGCATTCATGCCACAGATGTGCTTTATTATTCTTCTTTTGTGTTAGTCCAAAAACACTTTTGTAAACCACCAGTACCAAGAATATTATGACACCATCACACCGGAATAACAAAAAGGCCATGGTCTGGGTTGGTCTCAAGATTGAACTACCTTACTTCTTTGTTCCTTCAAGTCAAGAATACAACACAGTAGAGAGAGTACATCAGTCTTTATGTCCTCTTTGCACTGAAAGGAGACATTTCTTCTCCAGGGTCTGTTGCTCAGCCGTGAATAACAGTGCAGTCCATTACAAATCAGAAATATATACAAACTGTCTCTACTAGTAACATTCACACATGTGGTTCTTCCTAACACAACCAGGATTTTTCTGCTTTACTTACAGCATTTGCTGAGGAATGGCTCGAGAAGAATTAGAAAAGCTAGTAAATTCTGATCTACCTTTTATACTGAGAGCAATTTTTACTGTAAACTTACATTCAAGTGTCTTCTGACAGTAAGATAGATTTTTGTTGGTTTTTTTTTTTGTTTTAATGGAAGAATAAATTAAGTAATACAACAAAGTCTACTACAGGAAGGGGACCCTTATTAAAACAAAATGGAACTTCATGTGTTTCTGACTGTTTGAGCCTGAGGCTTCTCCCAGGTGCTAGTAATATATTGGCAGCCAAAGTCAGGCAAAAGTTCAAGAAAACACTTCTCTCCTTTTAAAAATCTGACAAGCAAAACTTCCAGTTACTGTTTAGAATAAATGATTTATAGCCAA